>NW_026961408.1:0-163760 GCF_963924245.1 Chroicocephalus ridibundus
CTAGATATCTTTGTGCTGTAAATCTCCCAACAGCCAAACGCAAAAGCAGCAAACATCTCGCTGTATGTCCCACATCCAAAGTGCCAAGAGAGAGCTTGCTCTCCCTGTCTTTGAGTACTGTTTTCGCTGTGCCGGTTACCTCTTTGCTAACATTCTCTTCAGCGCTGCAGGGAAACCAGGAACCACGTGGAGAAGGCACCCACACTGAAAGTGCCTGGAGGGAACATTGGGGCTTCTTCTCAGTGTCTCTGACATAGGGTTTCACTGTCCCGGGAAAGTCTCTGCTAACACCCTGCAGAGCGCTGTGCCCAATCTACAGAAACGTCTTGCGGTATCTCCTACAGGGAAAGTGCCAGGAGGGAACTGTCCATCTTGTTCTCAGTGTCTCTGAGAATTGCTCTGATTATCCCTGTGACCTCTTTGCTAAGACTCTCCAGAGAGCCGTCCTCAAAACCAACACACATCTTGACATATCTCCCTCATTGATCGCAGTGTCTCCAGGAACGGCATTCAAGGAGCCAGGAACTTTTCTCCCTACACTGTCCATTGAGTTGTCCTCAAAACCAATATACATCCTGCTATATCTCCCACATGGAAAGTGCCAGGAGGGAGAAGTGGCGATTATGTTTAGACTTTCTCGGAACTGCTTCAAATCAACTAGATATCTTTGTGCTGTAAATCTCCCAACAGCCAAACGCAAAAGCAGCAAACATCTCGCTGTATGTCCCACATCCAAAGTGCCAAGAGAGAGCTTGCTCTCCCTGTCTTTGAGTACTGTTTTCGCTGTGCCGGTTACCTCTTTGCTAACATTCTCTTCAGCGCTGCAGGGGAAACCAGGAACCACGTGGAGAAGGCACCCACACTGAAAGTGCCTGGAGGGAACATTGGGGCTTCTTCTCAGTGTCTCTGACATAGGGTTTCACTGTCCCGGGAAAGTCTCTGCTAACACCCTGCAGAGCGCTGTGCCCAATCTACAGAAACGTCTTGCGGTATCTCCTACAGGGAAAGTGCCAGGAGGGAACTGTCCATCTTGTTCTCAGTGTCTCTGAGAATTGCTCTGATTATCCCTGTGACCTCTTTGCTAAGACTCTCCAGAGAGCCGTCCTCAAAACCAACACACATCTTGACATATCTCCCTCATTGATCGCAGTGTCTCCAGGAACGGCATTCAAGGAGCCAGGAACTTTTCTCCCTACACTGTCCATTGAGTTGTCCTCAAAACCAATATACATCCTGCTATATCTCCCACATGGAAAGTGCCAGGAGGGAGAAGTGGCGATTATGTTTAGACTTTCTCGGAACTGCTTCAAATCAACTAGATATCTTTGTGCTGTAAATCTCCCAACAGCCAAACGCAAAAGCAGCAAACATCTCGCTGTATGTCCCACATCCAAAGTGCCAAGAGAGAGCTTGCTCTCCCTGTCTTTGAGTACTGTTTTCGCTGTGCCGGTTACCTCTTTGCTAACATTCTCTTCAGCGCTGCAGGGAAACCAGGAACCACGTGGAGAAGGCACCCACACTGAAAGTGCCTGGAGGGAACATTGGGGCTTCTTCTCAGTGTCTCTGACATAGGGTTTCACTGTCCCGGGAAAGTCTCTGCTAACACCCTGCAGAGCGCTGTGCCCAATCTACAGAAACGTCTTGCGGTATCTCCTACAGGGAAAGTGCCAGGAGGGAACTGTCCATCTTGTTCTCAGTGTCTCTGAGAATTGCTCTGATTATCCCTGTGACCTCTTTGCTAAGACTCTCCAGAGAGCCGTCCTCAAAACCAACACACATCTTGACATATCTCCCTCATTGATCGCAGTGTCTCCAGGAACGGCATTCAAGGAGCCAGGAACTTTTCTCCCTACACTGTCCATTGAGTTGTCCTCAAAACCAATATACATCCTGCTATATCTCCCACATGGAAAGTGCCAGGAGGGAGAAGTGGCGATTATGTTTAGACTTTCTCGGAACTGCTTCAAATCAAACTAGATATCTTTGTGCTGTAAATCTCCCAACAGCCAAACGCAAAAGCAGCAAACATCTCGCTGTATGTCCCACATCCAAAGTGCCAAGAGAGAGCTTGCTCTCCCTCTCTTTGAGTACTGTTTTCGCTGTGCCGGTTACCTCTTTGCTAACATTCTCTTCAGCGCTGCAGGGAAACCAGGAACCACGTGGAGAAGGCACCCACACTGAAAGTGCCTGGAGGGAACATTGGGGCTTCTTCTCAGTGTCTCTGACATAGGGTTTCACTGTCCCGGGAAAGTCTCTGCTAACACCCTGCAGAGCGCTGTGCCCAATCTACAGAAACGTCTTGCGGTATCTCCTACAGGGAAAGTGCCAGAGGGAACTGTCCATCTTGTTCTCAGTGTCTCTGAGAATTGCTCTGATTATCCCTGTGACCTCTTTGCTAAGACTCTCCAGAGAGCCGTCCTCAAAACAAACACACATCTTGACATATCTCCCACATTGATCGCAGTGTCTCCAGGAACGGCATTCAAGGAGCCAGGAACTTTTCTCCCTACACTGTCCATTGAGTTGTCCTCAAAACCAATATACATCCTGCTATATCTCCCACATGGAAAGTGCCAGGAGGGAGAAGTGGCGATTATGTTTAGACTTTCTCGGAACTGCTTCAAATCAACTAGATATCTTTGTGCTGTAAATCTCCCAACAGCCAAACGCAAAAGCAGCAAACATCTCGCTGTATGTCCCACATCCAAAGTGCCAAGAGAGAGCTTGCTCTCCCTCTCTTTGAGTACTGTTTTCGCTGTGCCGGTTACCTCTTTGCTAACATTCTCTTCAGCGCTGCAGGGAAACCAGGAACCACGTGGAGAAGGCACCCACACTGAAAGTGCCTGGAGGGAACATTGGGGCTTCTTCTCAGTGTCTCTGACATAGGGTTTCACTGTCCCGGGAAAGTCTCTGCTAACACCCTGCAGAGCGCTGTGCCCAATCTACAGAAACGTCTTGCGGTATCTCCTACAGGGAAAGTGCCAGGAGGGAACTGTCCATCTTGTTCTCAGTGTCTCTGAGAATTGCTCTGATTATCCCTGTGACCTCTTTGCTAAGACTCTCCAGAGAGCCGTCCTCAAAACCAACACACATCTTGACATATCTCCCTCATTGATCGCAGTGTCTCAGGAACGGCATTCAAGGAGCCAGGAACTTTTCTCCCTACACTGTCCATTGAGTTGTCCTCAAAACCAATATACATCCTGCTATATCTCCCACATGGAAAGTGCCAGGAGGGAGAAGTGGCGATTATGTTTAGACTTTCTCGGAACTGCTTCAAATCAACTAGATATCTTTGTGCTGTAAATCTCCCAACAGCCAAACGCAAAAGCAGCAAACATCTCGCTGTATGTCCCACATCCAAAGTGCCAAGAGAGAGCTTGCTCTCCCTGTCTTTGAGTACTGTTTTCGCTGTGCCGGTTACCTCTTTGCTAACATTCTCTTCAGCGCTGCAGGGAAACCAGGAACCACGTGGAGAAGGCACCCACACTGAAAGTGCCTGGAGGGAACATTGGGGCTTCTTCTCAGTGTCTCTGACATAGGGTTTCACTGTCCCGGGAAAGTCTCTGCTAACACCCTGCAGAGCGCTGTGCCCAATCTACAGAAACGTCTTGCGGTATCTCCTACAGGGAAAGTGCCAGGAGGGAACTGTCCATCTTGTTCTCAGTGTCTCTGAGAATTGCTCTGATTATCCCTGTGACCTCTTTGCTAAGACTCTCCAGAGAGCCGTCCTCAAAACCAACACACATCTTGACATATCTCCCTCATTGATCGCAGTGTCTCCAGGAACGGCATTCAAGGAGCCAGGAACTTTTCTCCCTACACTGTCCATTGAGTTGTCCTCAAAACCAATATACATCCTGCTATATCTCCCACATGGAAAGTGCCAGGAGGGAGAAGTGGCGATTATGTTTAGACTTTCTCGGAACTGCTTCAAATCAACTAGATATCTTTGTGCTGTAAATCTCCCAACAGCCAAACGCAAAAGCAGCAAACATCTCGCTGTATGTCCCACATCCAAAGTGCCAAGAGAGAGCTTGCTCTCCCTGTCTTTGAGTACTGTTTTCGCTGTGCCGGTTACCTCTTTGCTAACATTCTCTTCAGCGCTGCAGGGAAACCAGGAACCACGTGGAGAAGGCACCCACACTGAAAGTGCCTGGAGGGAACATTGGGGGCTTCTTCTCAGTGTCTCTGACATAGGGTTTCACTGTCCCGGAAAGTCTCTGCTAACACCCTGCAGAGCGCTGTGCCCAATCTACAGAAACGTCTTGCGGTATCTCCTACAGGGAAAGTGCCAGGAGGGAACTGTCCATCTTGTTCTCAGTGTCTCTGAGAATTGCTCTGATTATCCCTGTGACCTCTTTGCTAAGACTCTCCAGAGAGCCGTCCTCAAAACAAACACACATCTTGACATATCTCCCACATTGATCGCAGTGTCTCCAGGAACGGCATTCAAGGAGCCAGGAACTTTTCTCCCTACACTGTCCATTGAGTTGTCCTCAAAACCAATATACATCCTGCTATATCTCCCACATGGAAAGTGCCAGGAGGGAGAAGTGGCGATTATGTTTAGACTTTCTCGGAACTGCTTCAAATCAACTAGATATCTTTGTGCTGTAAATCTCCCAACAGCCAAACGCAAAAGCAGCAAACATCTCGCTGTATGTCCCACATCCAAAGTGCCAAGAGAGAGCTTGCTCTCCCTGTCTTTGAGTACTGTTTTCGCTGTGCCGGTTACCTCTTTGCTAACATTCTCTTCAGCGCTGCAGGGAAACCAGGAACCACGTGGAGAAGGCACCCACACTGAAAGTGCCTGGAGGGAACATTGGGGCTTCTTCTCAGTGTCTCTGACATAGGGTTTCACTGTCCCGGGAAAGTCTCTGCTAACACCCTGCAGAGCGCTGTGCCCAATCTACAGAAACGTCTTGCGGTATCTCCTACAGGGAAAGTGCCAGGAGGGAACTGTCCATCTTGTTCTCAGTGTCTCTGAGAATTGCTCTGATTATCCCTGTGACCTCTTTGCTAAGACTCTCCAGAGAGCCGTCCTCAAAACCAACACACATCTTGACATATCTCCCACATTGATCGCAGTGTCTCCAGGAACGGCATTCAAGGAGCCAGGAACTTTTCTCCCTACACTGTCCATTGAGTTGTCCTCAAAACCAATATACATCCTGCTATATCTCCCACATGGAAAGTGCCAGGAGGGAGAAGTGGCGATTATGTTTAGACTTTCTCGGAACTGCTTCAAATCAACTAGATATCTTTGTGCTGTAAATCTCCCAACAGCCAAACGCAAAAGCAGCAAACATCTCGCTGTATGTCCCACATCCAAAGTGCCAAGAGAGAGCTTGCTCTCCCTGTCTTTGAGTACTGTTTTCGCTGTGCCGGTTACCTCTTTGCTAACATTCTCTTCAGCGCTGCAGGGAAACCAGGAACCACGTGGAGAAGGCACCCACACTGAAAGTGCCTGGAGGGAACATTGGGGCTTCTTCTCAGTGTCTCTGACATAGGGTTTCACTGTCCCGGGAAAGTCTCTGCTAACACCCTGCAGAGCGCTGTGCCCAATCTACAGAAACGTCTTGCGGTATCTCCTACAGGGAAAGTGCCAGGAGGGAATTGTCGAGCTTGTTCTCAGTGTCTCTGAGAATTGCTCTGATTATCCCTGTGACCTCTTTGCTAAGACTCTCCAGAGAGCCGTCCTCAAAACCAACACACATCTTGACATATCTCCCACATTGATCGCAGTGTCTCCAGGAACGGCATTCAAGGAGCCAGGAACTTTTCTCCCTACACTGTCCATTGAGTTGTCCTCAAAACCAATATACATCCTGCTATATCTCCCACATGGAAAGTGCCAGGAGGGAGAAGTGGCGATTATGTTTAGACTTTCTCGGAACTGCTTCAAATCAACTAGATATCTTTGTGCTGTAAATCTCCCAACAGCCAAACGCAAAAGCAGCAAACATCTCGCTGTATGTCCCACATCCAAAGTGCCAAGAGAGAGCTTGCTCTCCCTCTCTTTGAGTACTGTTTTCGCTGTGCCGGTTACCTCTTTGCTAACATTCTCTTCAGCGCTGCAGGGAAACCAGGAACCACGTGGAGAAGGCACCCACACTGAAAGTGCCTGGAGGGAACATTGGGGCTTCTTCTCAGTGTCTCTGACATAGGGTTTCACTGTCCCGGGAAAGTCTCTGCTAACACCCTGCAGAGCGCTGTGCCCAATCTACAGAAACGTCTTGCGGTATCTCCTACAGGGAAAGTGCCAGGAGGGAACTGTCCATCTTGTTCTCAGTGTCTCTGAGAATTGCTCTGATTATCCCTGTGACCTCTTTGCTAAGACTCTCCAGAGAGCCGTCCTCAAAACCAACACACATCTTGACATATCTCCCACATTGATCGCAGTGTCTCCAGGAACGGCATTCAAGGAGCCAGGAACTTTTCTCCCTACACTGTCCATTGAGTTGTCCTCAAAACCAATATACATCCTGCTATATCTCCCACATGGAAAGTGCCAGGAGGGAGAAGTGGCGATTATGTTTAGACTTTCTCGGAACTGCTTCAAATCAACTAGATATCTTTGTGCTGTAAATCTCCCAACAGCCAAACGCAAAAGCAGCAAACATCTCGCTGTATGTCCCACATCCAAAGTGCCAAGAGAGAGCTTGCTCTCCCTGTCTTTGAGTACTGTTTTCGCTGTGCCGGTTACCTCTTTGCTAACATTCTCTTCAGCGCTGCAGGGAAACCAGGAACCACGTGGAGAAGGCACCCACACTGAAAGTGCCTGGAGGGAACATTGGGGCTTCTTCTCAGTGTCTCTGACATAGGGTTTCACTGTCCCGGGAAAGTCTCTGCTAACACCCTGCAGAGCGCTGTGCCCAATCTACAGAAACGTCTTGCGGTATCTCCTACAGGGAAAGTGCCAGGAGGGAACTGTCCATCTTGTTCTCAGTGTCTCTGAGAATTGCTCTGATTATCCCTGTGACCTCTTTGCTAAGACTCTCCAGAGAGCCGTCCTCAAAACCAACACACATCTTGACATATCTCCCACATTGATCGCAGTGTCTCCAGGAACGGCATTCAAGGAGCCAGGAACTTTTCTCCCTACACTGTCCATTGAGTTGTCCTCAAAACCAATATACATCCTGCTATATCTCCCACATGGAAAGTGCCAGGAGGGAGAAGTGGCGATTATGTTTAGACTTTCTCGGAACTGCTTCAAATCAACTAGATATCTTTGTGCTGTAAATCTCCCAACAGCCAAACGCAAAAGCAGCAAACATCTCGCTGTATGTCCCACATCCAAAGTGCCAAGAGAGAGCTTGCTCTCCCTCTCTTTGAGTACTGTTTTCGCTGTGCCGGTTACCTCTTTGCTAACATTCTCTTCAGCGCTGCAGGGAAACCAGGAACCACGTGGAGAAGGCACCCACACTGAAAGTGCCTGGAGGGAACATTGGGGCTTCTTCTCAGTGTCTCTGACATAGGGTTTCACTGTCCCGGGAAAGTCTCTGCTAACACCCTGCAGAGCGCTGTGCCCAATCTACAGAAACGTCTTGCGGTATCTCCTACAGGGAAAGTGCCAGGAGGGAACTGTCCATCTTGTTCTCAGTGTCTCTGAGAATTGCTCTGATTATCCCTGTGACCTCTTTGCTAAGACTCTCCAGAGAGCCGTCCTCAAAACCAACAAACATCTTGACATATCTCCCACATTGATCGCAGTGTCTCCAGGAACGGCATTCAAGGAGCCAGGAACTTTTCTCCCTACACTGTCCATTGAGTTGTCCTCAAAACCAATATACATCCTGCTATATCTCCCACATGGAAAGTGCCAGGAGGGAGAAGTGGCGATTATGTTTAGACTTTCTCGGAACTGCTTCAAATCAACTAGATATCTTTGTGCTGTAAATCTCCCAACAGCCAAACGCAAAAGCAGCAAACATCTCGCTGTATGTCCCACATCCAAAGTGCCAAGAGAGAGCTTGCTCTCCCTCTCTTTGAGTACTGTTTTCGCTGTGCCGGTTACCTCTTTGCTAACATTCTCTTCAGCGCTGCAGGGAAACCAGGAACCACGTGGAGAAGGCACCCACACTGAAAGTGCCTGGAGGGAACATTGGGGCTTCTTCTCAGTGTCTCTGACATAGGGTTTCACTGTCCCGGGAAAGTCTCTGCTAACACCCTGCAGAGCGCTGTGCCCAATCTACAGAAACGTCTTGCGGTATCTCCTACAGGGAAAGTGCCAGGAGGGAACTGTCCATCTTGTTCTCAGTGTCTCTGAGAATTGCTCTGATTATCCCTGTGACCTCTTTGCTAAGACTCTCCAGAGAGCCGTCCTCAAAACCAACACACATCTTGACATATCTCCCTCATTGATCGCAGTGTCTCCAGGAACGGCATTCAAGGAGCCAGGAACTTTTCTCCCTACACTGTCCATTGAGTTGTCCTCAAAACCAATATACATCCTGCTATATCTCCCACATGGAAAGTGCCAGGAGGGAGAAGTGGCGATTATGTTTAGACTTTCTCGGAACTGCTTCAAATCAACTAGATATCTTTGTGCTGTAAATCTCCCAACAGCCAAACGCAAAAGCAGCAAACATCTCGCTGTATGTCCCACATCCAAAGTGCCAAGAGAGAGCTTGCTCTCCCTCTCTTTGAGTACTGTTTTCACTGTCCCGGTTACCTCTTTGCTAACATTCTCTTCAGCGCTGCAGGGAAACCAGGAACCACGTGGAGAAGGCACCCACACTGAAAGTGCCTGGAGGGAACATTGGGGCTTCTTCTCAGTGTCTCTGACATAGGGTTTCACTGTCCCGGGAAAGTCTCTGCTAACACCCTGCAGAGCGCTGTGCCCAATCTACAGAAACGTCTTGCGGTATCTCCTACAGGGAAAGTGCCAGGAGGGAATTGTCGAGCTTGTTCTCAGTGTCTCTGAGAATTGCTCTGATTATCCCTGTGACCTCTTTGCTAAGACTCTCCAGAGAGCCGTCCTCAAAACCAACACACATCTTGACATATCTCCCACATTGATCGCAGTGTCTCCAGGAACGGCATTCAAGGAGCCAGGAACTTTTCTCCCTACACTGTCCATTGAGTTGTCCTCAAAACCAATATACATCCTGCTATATCTCCCACATGGAAAGTGCCAGGAGGGAGAAGTGGCGATTATGTTTAGACTTTCTCGGAACTGCTTCAAATCAACTAGATATCTTTGTGCTGTAAATCTCCCAACAGCCAAACGCAAAAGCAGCAAACATCTCGCTGTATGTCCCACATCCAAAGTGCCAAGAGAGAGCTTGCTCTCCCTGTCTTTGAGTACTGTTTTCGCTGTGCCGGTTACCTCTTTGCTAACATTCTCTTCAGCGCTGCAGGGAAACCAGGAACCACGTGGAGAAGGCACCCACACTGAAAGTGCCTGGAGGGAACATTGGGGCTTCTTCTCAGTGTCTCTGACATAGGGTTTCACTGTCCCGGGAAAGTCTCTGCTAACACCCTGCAGAGCGCTGTGCCCAATCTACAGAAACGTCTTGCGGTATCTCCTACAGGGAAAGTGCCAGGAGGGAATTGTCGAGCTTGTTCTCAGTGTCTCTGAGAATTGCTCTGATTATCCCTGTGACCTCTTTGCTAAGACTCTCCAGAGAGCCGTCCTCAAAACAAACACACATCTTGACATATCTCCCTCATTGATCGCAGTGTCTCCAGGAACGGCATTCAAGGAGCCAGGAACTTTTCTCCCTACACTGTCCATTGAGTTGTCCTCAAAACCAATATACATCCTGCTATATCTCCCACATGGAAAGTGCCAGGAGGGAGAAGTGGCGATTATGTTTAGACTTTCTCGGAACTGCTTCAAATCAACTAGATATCTTTGTGCTGTAAATCTCCCAACAGCCAAACGCAAAAGCAGCAAACATCTCGCTGTATGTCCCACATCCAAAGTGCCAAGAGAGAGCTTGCTCTCCCTGTCTTTGAGTACTGTTTTCGCTGTGCCGGTTACCTCTTTGCTAACATTCTCTTCAGCGCTGCAGGGAAACCAGGAACCACGTGGAGAAGGCACCCACACTGAAAGTGCCTGGAGGGAACATTGGGGCTTCTTCTCAGTGTCTCTGACATAGGGTTTCACTGTCCCGGGAAAGTCTCTGCTAACACCCTGCAGAGCGCTGTGCCCAATCTACAGAAACGTCTTGCGGTATCTCCTACAGGGAAAGTGCCAGGAGGGAACTGTCCATCTTGTTCTCAGTGTCTCTGAGAATTGCTCTGATTATCCCTGTGACCTCTTTGCTAAGACTCTCCAGAGAGCCGTCCTCAAAACCAACACACATCTTGACATATCTCCCACATTGATCGCAGTGTCTCCAGGAACGGCATTCAAGGAGCCAGGAACTTTTCTCCCTACACTGTCCATTGAGTTGTCCTCAAAACCAATATACATCCTGCTATATCTCCCACATGGAAAGTGCCAGGAGGGAGAAGTGGCGATTATGTTTAGACTTTCTCGGAACTGCTTCAAATCAACTAGATATCTTTGTGCTGTAAATCTCCCAACAGCCAAACGCAAAAGCAGCAAACATCTCGCTGTATGTCCCACATCCAAAGTGCCAAGAGAGAGCTTGCTCTCCCTCTCTTTGAGTACTGTTTTCGCTGTGCCGGTTACCTCTTTGCTAACATTCTCTTCAGCGCTGCAGGGAAACCAGGAACCACGTGGAGAAGGCACCCACACTGAAAGTGCCTGGAGGGAACATTGGGGCTTCTTCTCAGTGTCTCTGACATAGGGTTTCACTGTCCCGGGAAAGTCTCTGCTAACACCCTGCAGAGCGCTGTGCCCAATCTACAGAAACGTCTTGCGGTATCTCCTACAGGGAAAGTGCCAGGAGGGAACTGTCCATCTTGTTCTCAGTGTCTCTGAGAATTGCTCTGATTATCCCTGTGACCTCTTTGCTAAGACTCTCCAGAGAGCCGTCCTCAAAACCAACACACATCTTGACATATCTCCCACATTGATCGCAGTGTCTCCAGGAACGGCATTCAAGGAGCCAGGAACTTTTCTCCCTACACTGTCCATTGAGTTGTCCTCAAAACCAATATACATCCTGCTATATCTCCCACATGGAAAGTGCCAGGAGGGAGAAGTGGCGATTATGTTTAGACTTTCTCGGAACTGCTTCAAATCAACTAGATATCTTTGTGCTGTAAATCTCCCAACAGCCAAACGCAAAAGCAGCAAACATCTCGCTGTATGTCCCACATCCAAAGTGCCAAGAGAGAGCTTGCTCTCCCTGTCTTTGAGTACTGTTTTCGCTGTGCCGGTTACCTCTTTGCTAACATTCTCTTCAGCGCTGCAGGGAAACCAGGAACCACGTGGAGAAGGCACCCACACTGAAAGTGCCTGGAGGGAACATTGGGGCTTCTTCTCAGTGTCTCTGACATAGGGTTTCACTGTCCCGGGAAAGTCTCTGCTAACACCCTGCAGAGCGCTGTGCCCAATCTACAGAAACGTCTTGCGGTATCTCCTACAGGGAAAGTGCCAGGAGGGAATTGTCGAGCTTGTTCTCAGTGTCTCTGAGAATTGCTCTGATTATCCCTGTGACCTCTTTGCTAAGACTCTCCAGAGAGCCGTCCTCAAAACAAACACACATCTTGACATATCTCCCTCATTGATCGCAGTGTCTCCAGGAACGGCATTCAAGGAGCCAGGAACTTTTCTCCCTACACTGTCCATTGAGTTGTCCTCAAAACCAATATACATCCTGCTATATCTCCCACATGGAAAGTGCCAGGAGGGAGAAGTGGCGATTATGTTTAGACTTTCTCGGAACTGCTTCAAATCAACTAGATATCTTTGTGCTGTAAATCTCCCAACAGCCAAACGCAAAAGCAGCAAACATCTCGCTGTATGTCCCACATCCAAAGTGCCAAGAGAGAGCTTGCTCTCCCTGTCTTTGAGTACTGTTTTCGCTGTGCCGGTTACCTCTTTGCTAACATTCTCTTCAGCGCTGCAGGGAAACCAGGAACCACGTGGAGAAGGCACCCACACTGAAAGTGCCTGGAGGGAACATTGGGGCTTCTTCTCAGTGTCTCTGACATAGGGTTTCACTGTCCCGGGAAAGTCTCTGCTAACACCCTGCAGAGCGCTGTGCCCAATCTACAGAAACGTCTTGCGGTATCTCCTACAGGGAAAGTGCCAGGAGGGAACTGTCCATCTTGTTCTCAGTGTCTCTGAGAATTGCTCTGATTATCCCTGTGACCTCTTTGCTAAGACTCTCCAGAGAGCCGTCCTCAAAACCAACACACATCTTGACATATCTCCCACATTGATCGCAGTGTCTCCAGGAACGGCATTCAAGGAGCCAGGAACTTTTCTCCCTACACTGTCCATTGAGTTGTCCTCAAAACCAATATACATCCTGCTATATCTCCCACATGGAAAGTGCCAGGAGGGAGAAGTGGCGATTATGTTTAGACTTTCTCGGAACTGCTTCAAATCAACTAGATATCTTTGTGCTGTAAATCTCCCAACAGCCAAACGCAAAAGCAGCAAACATCTCGCTGTATGTCCCACATCCAAAGTGCCAAGAGAGAGCTTGCTCTCCCTGTCTTTGAGTACTGTTTTCGCTGTGCCGGTTACCTCTTTGCTAACATTCTCTTCAGCGCTGCAGGGAAACCAGGAACCACGTGGAGAAGGCACCCACACTGAAAGTGCCTGGAGGGAACATTGGGGCTTCTTCTCAGTGTCTCTGACATAGGGTTTCACTGTCCCGGGAAAGTCTCTGCTAACACCCTGCAGAGCGCTGTGCCCAATCTACAGAAACGTCTTGCGGTATCTCCTACAGGGAAAGTGCCAGGAGGGAACTGTCCATCTTGTTCTCAGTGTCTCTGAGAATTGCTCTGATTATCCCTGTGACCTCTTTGCTAAGACTCTCCAGAGAGCCGTCCTCAAAACAAACACACATCTTGACATATCTCCCACATTGATCGCAGTGTCTCCAGGAACGGCATTCAAGGAGCCAGGAACTTTTCTCCCTACACTGTCCATTGAGTTGTCCTCAAAACCAATATACATCCTGCTATATCTCCCACATGGAAAGTGCCAGGAGGGAGAAGTGGCGATTATGTTTAGACTTTCTCGGAACTGCTTCAAATCAACTAGATATCTTTGTGCTGTAAATCTCCCAACAGCCAAACGCAAAAGCAGCAAACATCTCGCTGTATGTCCCACATCCAAAGTGCCAAGAGAGAGCTTGCTCTCCCTCTCTTTGAGTACTGTTTTCGCTGTGCCGGTTACCTCTTTGCTAACATTCTCTTCAGCGCTGCAGGGAAACCAGGAACCACGTGGAGAAGGCACCCACACTGAAAGTGCCTGGAGGGAACATTGGGGCTTCTTCTCAGTGTCTCTGACATAGGGTTTCACTGTCCCGGGAAAGTCTCTGCTAACACCCTGCAGAGCGCTGTGCCCAATCTACAGAAACGTCTTGCGGTATCTCCTACAGGGAAAGTGCCAGGAGGGAACTGTCCATCTTGTTCTCAGTGTCTCTGAGAATTGCTCTGATTATCCCTGTGACCTCTTTGCTAAGACTCTCCAGAGAGCCGTCCTCAAAACCAACACACATCTTGACATATCTCCCTCATTGATCGCAGTGTCTCCAGGAACGGCATTCAAGGAGCCAGGAACTTTTCTCCCTACACTGTCCATTGAGTTGTCCTCAAAACCAATATACATCCTGCTATATCTCCCACATGGAAAGTGCCAGGAGGGAGAAGTGGCGATTATGTTTAGACTTTCTCGGAACTGCTTCAAATCAACTAGATATCTTTGTGCTGTAAATCTCCCAACAGCCAAACGCAAAAGCAGCAAACATCTCGCTGTATGTCCCACATCCAAAGTGCCAAGAGAGAGCTTGCTCTCCCTGTCTTTGAGTACTGTTTTCGCTGTGCCGGTTACCTCTTTGCTAACATTCTCTTCAGCGCTGCAGGGAAACCAGGAACCACGTGGAGAAGGCACCCACACTGAAAGTGCCTGGAGGGAACATTGGGGCTTCTTCTCAGTGTCTCTGACATAGGGTTTCACTGTCCCGGGAAAGTCTCTGCTAACACCCTGCAGAGCGCTGTGCCCAATCTACAGAAACGTCTTGCGGTATCTCCTACAGGGAAAGTGCCAGGAGGGAACTGTCCATCTTGTTCTCAGTGTCTCTGAGAATTGCTCTGATTATCCCTGTGACCTCTTTGCTAAGACTCTCCAGAGAGCCGTCCTCAAAACAAACACACATCTTGACATATCTCCCACATTGATCGCAGTGTCTCCAGAAACGGCATTCAAGGAGCCAGGAACTTTTCTCCCTACACTGTCCATTGAGTTGTCCTCAAAACCAATATACATCCTGCTATATCTCCCACATGGAAAGTGCCAGGAGGGAGAAGTGGCGATTATGTTTAGACTTTCTCGGAACTGCTTCAAATCAACTAGATATCTTTGTGCTGTAAATCTCCCAACAGCCAAACGCAAAAGCAGCAAACATCTCGCTGTATGTCCCACATCCAAAGTGCCAAGAGAGAGCTTGCTCTCCCTGTCTTTGAGTACTGTTTTCGCTGTGCCGGTTACCTCTTTGCTAACATTCTCTTCAGCGCTGCAGGGAAACCAGGAACCACGTGGAGAAGGCACCCACACTGAAAGTGCCTGGAGGGAACATTGGGGCTTCTTCTCAGTGTCTCTGACATAGGGTTTCACTGTCCCGGGAAAGTCTCTGCTAACACCCTGCAGAGCGCTGTGCCCAATCTACAGAAATGTCTTGCGGTATCTCCTACAGGGAAAGTGCCAGGAGGGAACTGTCCATCTTGTTCTCAGTGTCTCTGAGAATTGCTCTGATTATCCCTGTGACCTCTTTGCTAAGACTCTCCAGAGAGCCGTCCTCAAAACCAACACACATCTTGACATATCTCCCACATTGATCGCAGTGTCTCCAGGAACGGCATTCAAGGAGCCAGGAACTTTTCTCCCTACACTGTCCATTGAGTTGTCCTCAAAACCAATATACATCCTGCTATATCTCCCACATGGAAAGTGCCAGGAGGGAGAAGTGGCGATTATGTTTAGACTTTCTCGGAACTGCTTCAAATCAACTAGATATCTTTGTGCTGTAAATCTCCCAACAGCCAAACGCAAAAGCAGCAAACATCTCGCTGTATGTCCCACATCCAAAGTGCCAAGAGAGAGCTTGCTCTCCCTGTCTTTGAGTACTGTTTTCGCTGTGCCGGTTACCTCTTTGCTAACATTCTCTTCAGCGCTGCAGGGAAACCAGGAACCACGTGGAGAAGGCACCCACACTGAAAGTGCCTGGAGGGAACATTGGGGCTTCTTCTCAGTGTCTCTGACATAGGGTTTCACTGTCCCGGGAAAGTCTCTGCTAACACCCTGCAGAGCGCTGTGCCCAATCTACAGAAACGTCTTGCGGTATCTCCTACAGGGAAAGTGCCAGGAGGGAACTGTCCATCTTGTTCTCAGTGTCTCTGAGAATTGCTCTGATTATCCCTGTGACCTCTTTGCTAAGACTCTCCAGAGAGCCGTCCTCAAAACAAACACACATCTTGACATATCTCCCACATTGATCGCAGTGTCTCCAGGAACGGCATTCAAGGAGCCAGGAACTTTTCTCCCTACACTGTCCATTGAGTTGTCCTCAAAACCAATATACATCCTGCTATATCTCCCACATGGAAAGTGCCAGGAGGGAGAAGTGGCGATTATGTTTAGACTTTCTCGGAACTGCTTCAAATCAACTAGATATCTTTGTGCTGTAAATCTCCCAACAGCCAAACGCAAAAGCAGCAAACATCTCGCTGTATGTCCCACATCCAAAGTGCCAAGAGAGAGCTTGCTCTCCCTGTCTTTGAGTACTGTTTTCGCTGTGCCGGTTACCTCTTTGCTAACATTCTCTTCAGCGCTGCAGGGAAACCAGGAACCACGTGGAGAAGGCACCCACACTGAAAGTGCCTGGAGGGAACATTGGGGCTTCTTCTCAGTGTCTCTGACATAGGGTTTCACTGTCCCGGGAAAGTCTCTGCTAACACCCTGCAGAGCGCTGTGCCCAATCTACAGAAACGTCTTGCGGTATCTCCTACAGGGAAAGTGCCAGGAGGGAACTGTCCATCTTGTTCTCAGTGTCTCTGAGAATTGCTCTGATTATCCCTGTGACCTCTTTGCTAAGACTCTCCAGAGAGCCGTCCTCAAAACCAACACACATCTTGACATATCTCCCACATTGATCGCAGTGTCTCCAGGAACGGCATTCAAGGAGCCAGGAACTTTTCTCCCTACACTGTCCATTGAGTTGTCCTCAAAACCAATATACATCCTGCTATATCTCCCACATGGAAAGTGCCAGGAGGGAGAAGTGGCGATTATGTTTAGACTTTCTCGGAACTGCTTCAAATCAACTAGATATCTTTGTGCTGTAAATCTCCCAACAGCCAAACGCAAAAGCAGCAAACATCTCGCTGTATGTCCCACATCCAAAGTGCCAAGAGAGAGCTTGCTCTCCCTGTCTTTGAGTACTGTTTTCGCTGTGCCGGTTACCTCTTTGCTAACATTCTCTTCAGCGCTGCAGGGAAACCAGGAACCACGTGGAGAAGGCACCCACACTGAAAGTGCCTGGAGGGAACATTGGGGCTTCTTCTCAGTGTCTCTGACATAGGGTTTCACTGTCCCGGGAAAGTCTCTGCTAACACCCTGCAGAGCGCTGTGCCCAATCTACAGAAACGTCTTGCGGTATCTCCTACAGGGAAAGTGCCAGGAGGGAACTGTCCATCTTGTTCTCAGTGTCTCTGAGAATTGCTCTGATTATCCCTGTGACCTCTTTGCTAAGACTCTCCAGAGAGCCGTCCTCAAAACAAACACACATCTTGACATATCTCCCACATTGATCGCAGTGTCTCCAGAAACGGCATTCAAGGAGCCAGGAACTTTTCTCCCTACACTGTCCATTGAGTTGTCCTCAAAACCAATATACATCCTGCTATATCTCCCACATGGAAAGTGCCAGGAGGGAGAAGTGGCGATTATGTTTAGACTTTCTCGGAACTGCTTCAAATCAACTAGATATCTTTGTGCTGTAAATCTCCCAACAGCCAAACGCAAAAGCAGCAAACATCTCGCTGTATGTCCCACATCCAAAGTGCCAAGAGAGAGCTTGCTCTCCCTGTCTTTGAGTACTGTTTTCGCTGTGCCGGTTACCTCTTTGCTAACATTCTCTTCAGCGCTGCAGGGAAACCAGGAACCACGTGGAGAAGGCACCCACACTGAAAGTGCCTGGAGGGAACATTGGGGCTTCTTCTCAGTGTCTCTGACATAGGGTTTCACTGTCCCGGGAAAGTCTCTGCTAACACCCTGCAGAGCGCTGTGCCCAATCTACAGAAATGTCTTGCGGTATCTCCTACAGGGAAAGTGCCAGGAGGGAACTGTCCATCTTGTTCTCAGTGTCTCTGAGAATTGCTCTGATTATCCCTGTGACCTCTTTGCTAAGACTCTCCAGAGAGCCGTCCTCAAAACCAACACACATCTTGACATATCTCCCACATTGATCGCAGTGTCTCCAGGAACGGCATTCAAGGAGCCAGGAACTTTTCTCCCTACACTGTCCATTGAGTTGTCCTCAAAACCAATATACATCCTGCTATATCTCCCACATGGAAAGTGCCAGGAGGGAGAAGTGGCGATTATGTTTAGACTTTCTCGGAACTGCTTCAAATCAACTAGATATCTTTGTGCTGTAAATCTCCCAACAGCCAAACGCAAAAGCAGCAAACATCTCGCTGTATGTCCCACATCCAAAGTGCCAAGAGAGAGCTTGCTCTCCCTGTCTTTGAGTACTGTTTTCGCTGTGCCGGTTACCTCTTTGCTAACATTCTCTTCAGCGCTGCAGGGAAACCAGGAACCACGTGGAGAAGGCACCCACACTGAAAGTGCCTGGAGGGAACATTGGGGCTTCTTCTCAGTGTCTCTGACATAGGGTTTCACTGTCCCGGGAAAGTCTCTGCTAACACCCTGCAGAGCGCTGTGCCCAATCTACAGAAACGTCTTGCGGTATCTCCTACAGGGAAAGTGCCAGGAGGGAACTGTCCATCTTGTTCTCAGTGTCTCTGAGAATTGCTCTGATTATCCCTGTGACCTCTTTGCTAAGACTCTCCAGAGAGCCGTCCTCAAAACAAACACACATCTTGACATATCTCCCACATTGATCGCAGTGTCTCCAGGAACGGCATTCAAGGAGCCAGGAACTTTTCTCCCTACACTGTCCATTGAGTTGTCCTCAAAACCAATATACATCCTGCTATATCTCCCACATGGAAAGTGCCAGGAGGGAGAAGTGGCGATTATGTTTAGACTTTCTCGGAACTGCTTCAAATCAACTAGATATCTTTGTGCTGTAAATCTCCCAACAGCCAAACGCAAAAGCAGCAAACATCTCGCTGTATGTCCCACATCCAAAGTGCCAAGAGAGAGCTTGCTCTCCCTGTCTTTGAGTACTGTTTTCGCTGTGCCGGTTACCTCTTTGCTAACATTCTCTTCAGCGCTGCAGGGAAACCAGGAACCACGTGGAGAAGGCACCCACACTGAAAGTGCCTGGAGGGAACATTGGGGCTTCTTCTCAGTGTCTCTGACATAGGGTTTCACTGTCCCGGGAAAGTCTCTGCTAACACCCTGCAGAGCGCTGTGCCCAATCTACAGAAACGTCTTGCGGTATCTCCTACAGGGAAAGTGCCAGGAGGGAACTGTCCATCTTGTTCTCAGTGTCTCTGAGAATTGCTCTGATTATCCCTGTGACCTCTTTGCTAAGACTCTCCAGAGAGCCGTCCTCAAAACCAACACACATCTTGACATATCTCCCACATTGATCGCAGTGTCTCCAGGAACGGCATTCAAGGAGCCAGGAACTTTTCTCCCTACACTGTCCATTGAGTTGTCCTCAAAACCAATATACATCCTGCTATATCTCCCACATGGAAAGTGCCAGGAGGGAGAAGTGGCGATTATGTTTAGACTTTCTCGGAACTGCTTCAAATCAACTAGATATCTTTGTGCTGTAAATCTCCCAACAGCCAAACGCAAAAGCAGCAAACATCTCGCTGTATGTCCCACATCCAAAGTGCCAAGAGAGAGCTTGCTCTCCCTGTCTTTGAGTACTGTTTTCGCTGTGCCGGTTACCTCTTTGCTAACATTCTCTTCAGCGCTGCAGGGAAACCAGGAACCACGTGGAGAAGGCACCCACACTGAAAGTGCCTGGAGGGAACATTGGGGCTTCTTCTCAGTGTCTCTGACATAGGGTTTCACTGTCCCGGGAAAGTCTCTGCTAACACCCTGCAGAGCGCTGTGCCCAATCTACAGAAACGTCTTGCGGTATCTCCTACAGGGAAAGTGCCAGGAGGGAACTGTCCATCTTGTTCTCAGTGTCTCTGAGAATTGCTCTGATTATCCCTGTGACCTCTTTGCTAAGACTCTCCAGAGAGCCGTCCTCAAAACCAACACACATCTTGACATATCTCCCACATTGATCGCAGTGTCTCCAGGAACGGCATTCAAGGAGCCAGGAACTTTTCTCCCTACACTGTCCATTGAGTTGTCCTCAAAACCAATATACATCCTGCTATATCTCCCACATGGAAAGTGCCAGGAGGGAGAAGTGGCGATTATGTTTAGACTTTCTCGGAACTGCTTCAAATCAACTAGATATCTTTGTGCTGTAAATCTCCCAACAGCCAAACGCAAAAGCAGCAAACATCTCGCTGTATGTCCCACATCCAAAGTGCCAAGAGAGAGCTTGCTCTCCCTGTCTTTGAGTACTGTTTTCGCTGTGCCGGTTACCTCTTTGCTAACATTCTCTTCAGCGCTGCAGGGAAACCAGGAACCACGTGGAGAAGGCACCCACACTGAAAGTGCCTGGAGGGAACATTGGGGCTTCTTCTCAGTGTCTCTGACATAGGGTTTCACTGTCCCGGGAAAGTCTCTGCTAACACCCTGCAGAGCGCTGTGCCCAATCTACAGAAACGTCTTGCGGTATCTCCTACAGGGAAAGTGCCAGGAGGGAACTGTCCATCTTGTTCTCAGTGTCTCTGAGAATTGCTCTGATTATCCCCGTGACCTCTTTGCTAAGACTCTCCAGAGAGCCGTCCTCAAAACCAACACACATCTTGACATATCTCCCACATTGATCGCAGTGTCTCCAGGAACGGCATTCAAGGAGCCAGGAACTTTTCTCCCTACACTGTCCATTGAGTTGTCCTCAAAACCAATATACATCCTGCTATATCTCCCACATGGAAAGTGCCAGGAGGGAGAAGTGGCGATTATGTTTAGACTTTCTCGGAACTGCTTCAAATCAACTAGATATCTTTGTGCTGTAAATCTCCCAACAGCCAAACGCAAAAGCAGCAAACATCTCGCTGTATGTCCCACATCCAAAGTGCCAAGAGAGAGCTTGCTCTCCCTGTCTTTGAGTACTGTTTTCGCTGTGCCGGTTACCTCTTTGCTAACATTCTCTTCAGCGCTGCAGGGAAACCAGGAACCACGTGGAGAAGGCACCCACACTGAAAGTGCCTGGAGGGAACATTGGGGCTTCTTCTCAGTGTCTCTGACATAGGGTTTCACTGTCCCGGGAAAGTCTCTGCTAACACCCTGCAGAGCGCTGTGCCCAATCTACAGAAACGTCTTGCGGTATCTCCTACAGGGAAAGTGCCAGGAGGGAACTGTCCATCTTGTTCTCAGTGTCTCTGAGAATTGCTCTGATTATCCCTGTGACCTCTTTGCTAAGACTCTCCAGAGAGCCGTCCTCAAAACCAACACACATCTTGACATATCTCCCACATTGATCGCAGTGTCTCCAGGAACGGCATTCAAGGAGCCAGGAACTTTTCTCCCTACACTGTCCATTGAGTTGTCCTCAAAACCAATATACATCCTGCTATATCTCCCACATGGAAAGTGCCAGGAGGGAGAAGTGGCGATTATGTTTAGACTTTCTCGGAACTGCTTCAAATCAACTAGATATCTTTGTGCTGTAAATCTCCCAACAGCCAAACGCAAAAGCAGCAAACATCTCGCTGTATGTCCCACATCCAAAGTGCCAAGAGAGAGCTTGCTCTCCCTGTCTTTGAGTACTGTTTTCGCTGTGCCGGTTACCTCTTTGCTAACATTCTCTTCAGCGCTGCAGGGAAACCAGGAACCACGTGGAGAAGGCACCCACACTGAAAGTGCCTGGAGGGAACATTGGGGCTTCTTCTCAGTGTCTCTGACATAGGGTTTCACTGTCCCGGGAAAGTCTCTGCTAACACCCTGCAGAGCGCTGTGCCCAATCTACAGAAACGTCTTGCGGTATCTCCTACAGGGAAAGTGCCAGGAGGGAACTGTCCATCTTGTTCTCAGTGTCTCTGAGAATTGCTCTGATTATCCCTGTGACCTCTTTGCTAAGACTCTCCAGAGAGCCGTCCTCAAAACCAACACACATCTTGACATATCTCCCACATTGATCGCAGTGTCTCCAGGAACGGCATTCAAGGAGCCAGGAACTTTTCTCCCTACACTGTCCATTGAGTTGTCCTCAAAACCAATATACATCCTGCTATATCTCCCACATGGAAAGTGCCAGGAGGGAGAAGTGGCGATTATGTTTAGACTTTCTCGGAACTGCTTCAAATCAACTAGATATCTTTGTGCTGTAAATCTCCCAACAGCCAAACGCAAAAGCAGCAAACATCTCGCTGTATGTCCCACATCCAAAGTGCCAAGAGAGAGCTTGCTCTCCCTGTCTTTGAGTACTGTTTTCGCTGTGCCGGTTACCTCTTTGCTAACATTCTCTTCAGCGCTGCAGGGAAACCAGGAACCACGTGGAGAAGGCACCCACACTGAAAGTGCCTGGAGGGAACATTGGGGCTTCTTCTCAGTGTCTCTGACATAGGGTTTCACTGTCCCGGGAAAGTCTCTGCTAACACCCTGCAGAGCGCTGTGCCCAATCTACAGAAACGTCTTGCGGTATCTCCTACAGGGAAAGTGCCAGGAGGGAACTGTCCATCTTGTTCTCAGTGTCTCTGAGAATTGCTCTGATTATCCCTGTGACCTCTTTGCTAAGACTCTCCAGAGAGCCGTCCTCAAAACAAACACACATCTTGACATATCTCCCACATTGATCGCAGTGTCTCCAGGAACGGCATTCAAGGAGCCAGGAACTTTTCTCCCTACACTGTCCATTGAGTTGTCCTCAAAACCAATATACATCCTGCTATATCTCCCACATGGAAAGTGCCAGGAGGGAGAAGTGGCGATTATGTTTAGACTTTCTCGGAACTGCTTCAAATCAACTAGATATCTTTGTGCTGTAAATCTCCCAACAGCCAAACGCAAAAGCAGCAAACATCTCGCTGTATGTCCCACATCCAAAGTGCCAAGAGAGAGCTTGCTCTCCCTGTCTTTGAGTACTGTTTTCGCTGTGCCGGTTACCTCTTTGCTAACATTCTCTTCAGCGCTGCAGGGAAACCAGGAACCACGTGGAGAAGGCACCCACACTGAAAGTGCCTGGAGGGAACATTGGGGCTTCTTCTCAGTGTCTCTGACATAGGGTTTCACTGTCCCGGGAAAGTCTCTGCTAACACCCTGCAGAGCGCTGTGCCCAATCTACAGAAACGTCTTGCGGTATCTCCTACAGGGAAAGTGCCAGGAGGGAATTGTCGAGCTTGTTCTCAGTGTCTCTGAGAATTGCTCTGATTATCCCTGTGACCTCTTTGCTAAGACTCTCCAGAGAGCCGTCCTCAAAACCAACACACATCTTGACATATCTCCCACATTGATCGCAGTGTCTCCAGGAACGGCATTCAAGGAGCCAGGAACTTTTCTCCCTACACTGTCCATTGAGTTGTCCTCAAAACCAATATACATCCTGCTATATCTCCCACATGGAAAGTGCCAGGAGGGAGAAGTGGCGATTATGTTTAGACTTTCTCGGAACTGCTTCAAATCAACTAGATATCTTTGTGCTGTAAATCTCCCAACAGCCAAACGCAAAAGCAGCAAACATCTCGCTGTATGTCCCACATCCAAAGTGCCAAGAGAGAGCTTGCTCTCCCTGTCTTTGAGTACTGTTTTCGCTGTGCCGGTTACCTCTTTGCTAACATTCTCTTCAGCGCTGCAGGGAAACCAGGAACCACGTGGAGAAGGCACCCACACTGAAAGTGCCTGGAGGGAACATTGGGGCTTCTTCTCAGTGTCTCTGACATAGGGTTTCACTGTCCCGGGAAAGTCTCTGCTAACACCCTGCAGAGCGCTGTGCCCAATCTACAGAAACGTCTTGCGGTATCTCCTACAGGGAAAGTGCCAGGAGGGAACTGTCCATCTTGTTCTCAGTGTCTCTGAGAATTGCTCTGATTATCCCTGTGACCTCTTTGCTAAGACTCTCCAGAGAGCCGTCCTCAAAACAAACACACATCTTGACATATCTCCCACATTGATCGCAGTGTCTCCAGAAACGGCATTCAAGGAGCCAGGAACTTTTCTCCCTACACTGTCCATTGAGTTGTCCTCAAAACCAATATACATCCTGCTATATCTCCCACATGGAAAGTGCCAGGAGGGAGAAGTGGCGATTATGTTTAGACTTTCTCGGAACTGCTTCAAATCAACTAGATATCTTTGTGCTGTAAATCTCCCAACAGCCAAACGCAAAAGCAGCAAACATCTCGCTGTATGTCCCACATCCAAAGTGCCAAGAGAGAGCTTGCTCTCCCTGTCTTTGAGTACTGTTTTCGCTGTGCCGGTTACCTCTTTGCTAACATTCTCTTCAGCGCTGCAGGGAAACCAGGAACCACGTGGAGAAGGCACCCACACTGAAAGTGCCTGGAGGGAACATTGGGGCTTCTTCTCAGTGTCTCTGACATAGGGTTTCACTGTCCCGGGAAAGTCTCTGCTAACACCCTGCAGAGCGCTGTGCCCAATCTACAGAAATGTCTTGCGGTATCTCCTACAGGGAAAGTGCCAGGAGGGAACTGTCCATCTTGTTCTCAGTGTCTCTGAGAATTGCTCTGATTATCCCTGTGACCTCTTTGCTAAGACTCTCCAGAGAGCCGTCCTCAAAACCAACACACATCTTGACATATCTCCCACATTGATCGCAGTGTCTCCAGGAACGGCATTCAAGGAGCCAGGAACTTTTCTCCCTACACTGTCCATTGAGTTGTCCTCAAAACCAATATACATCCTGCTATATCTCCCACATGGAAAGTGCCAGGAGGGAGAAGTGGCGATTATGTTTAGACTTTCTCGGAACTGCTTCAAATCAACTAGATATCTTTGTGCTGTAAATCTCCCAACAGCCAAACGCAAAAGCAGCAAACATCTCGCTGTATGTCCCACATCCAAAGTGCCAAGAGAGAGCTTGCTCTCCCTGTCTTTGAGTACTGTTTTCGCTGTGCCGGTTACCTCTTTGCTAACATTCTCTTCAGCGCTGCAGGGAAACCAGGAACCACGTGGAGAAGGCACCCACACTGAAAGTGCCTGGAGGGAACATTGGGGCTTCTTCTCAGTGTCTCTGACATAGGGTTTCACTGTCCCGGGAAAGTCTCTGCTAACACCCTGCAGAGCGCTGTGCCCAATCTACAGAAACGTCTTGCGGTATCTCCTACAGGGAAAGTGCCAGGAGGGAACTGTCCATCTTGTTCTCAGTGTCTCTGAGAATTGCTCTGATTATCCCTGTGACCTCTTTGCTAAGACTCTCCAGAGAGCTGTCCTCAAAACAAACACACATCTTGACATATCTCCCACATTGATCGCAGTGTCTCCAGGAACGGCATTCAAGGAGCCAGGAACTTTTCTCCCTACACTGTCCATTGAGTTGTCCTCAAAACCAATATACATCCTGCTATATCTCCCACATGGAAAGTGCCAGGAGGGAGAAGTGGCGATTATGTTTAGACTTTCTCGGAACTGCTTCAAATCAACTAGATATCTTTGTGCTGTAAATCTCCCAACAGCCAAACGCAAAAGCAGCAAACATCTCGCTGTATGTCCCACATCCAAAGTGCCAAGAGAGAGCTTGCTCTCCCTGTCTTTGAGTACTGTTTTCGCTGTGCCGGTTACCTCTTTGCTAACATTCTCTTCAGCGCTGCAGGGAAACCAGGAACCACGTGGAGAAGGCACCCACACTGAAAGTGCCTGGAGGGAACATTGGGGCTTCTTCTCAGTGTCTCTGACATAGGGTTTCACTGTCCCGGGAAAGTCTCTGCTAACACCCTGCAGAGCGCTGTGCCCAATCTACAGAAACGTCTTGCGGTATCTCCTACAGGGAAAGTGCCAGGAGGGAACTGTCCATCTTGTTCTCAGTGTCTCTGAGAATTGCTCTGATTATCCCTGTGACCTCTTTGCTAAGACTCTCCAGAGAGCCGTCCTCAAAACCAACACACATCTTGACATATCTCCCACATTGATCGCAGTGTCTCCAGGAACGGCATTCAAGGAGCCAGGAACTTTTCTCCCTACACTGTCCATTGAGTTGTCCTCAAAACCAATATACATCCTGCTATATCTCCCACATGGAAAGTGCCAGGAGGGAGAAGTGGCGATTATGTTTAGACTTTCTCGGAACTGCTTCAAATCAACTAGATATCTTTGTGCTGTAAATCTCCCAACAGCCAAACGCAAAAGCAGCAAACATCTCGCTGTATGTCCCACATCCAAAGTGCCAAGAGAGAGCTTGCTCTCCCTGTCTTTGAGTACTGTTTTCGCTGTGCCGGTTACCTCTTTGCTAACATTCTCTTCAGCGCTGCAGGGAAACCAGGAACCACGTGGAGAAGGCACCCACACTGAAAGTGCCTGGAGGGAACATTGGGGCTTCTTCTCAGTGTCTCTGACATAGGGTTTCACTGTCCCGGGAAAGTCTCTGCTAACACCCTGCAGAGCGCTGTGCCCAATCTACAGAAACGTCTTGCGGTATCTCCTACAGGGAAAGTGCCAGGAGGGAACTGTCCATCTTGTTCTCAGTGTCTCTGAGAATTGCTCTGATTATCCCTGTGACCTCTTTGCTAAGACTCTCCAGAGAGCCGTCCTCAAAACCAACACACATCTTGACATATCTCCCACATTGATCGCAGTGTCTCCAGGAACGGCATTCAAGGAGCCAGGAACTTTTCTCCCTACACTGTCCATTGAGTTGTCCTCAAAACCAATATACATCCTGCTATATCTCCCACATGGAAAGTGCCAGGAGGGAGAAGTGGCGATTATGTTTAGACTTTCTCGGAACTGCTTCAAATCAACTAGATATCTTTGTGCTGTAAATCTCCCAACAGCCAAACGCAAAAGCAGCAAACATCTCGCTGTATGTCCCACATCCAAAGTGCCAAGAGAGAGCTTGCTCTCCCTGTCTTTGAGTACTGTTTTCGCTGTGCCGGTTACCTCTTTGCTAACATTCTCTTCAGCGCTGCAGGGAAACCAGGAACCACGTGGAGAAGGCACCCACACTGAAAGTGCCTGGAGGGAACATTGGGGCTTCTTCTCAGTGTCTCTGACATAGGGTTTCACTGTCCCGGGAAAGTCTCTGCTAACACCCTGCAGAGCGCTGTGCCCAATCTACAGAAACGTCTTGCGGTATCTCCTACAGGGAAAGTGCCAGGAGGGAACTGTCCATCTTGTTCTCAGTGTCTCTGAGAATTGCTCTGATTATCCCTGTGACCTCTTTGCTAAGACTCTCCAGAGAGCCGTCCTCAAAACCAACACACATCTTGACATATCTCCCTCATTGATCGCAGTGTCTCCAGGAACGGCATTCAAGGAGCCAGGAACTTTTCTCCCTACACTGTCCATTGAGTTGTCCTCAAAACCAATATACATCCTGCTATATCTCCCACATGGAAAGTGCCAGGAGGGAGAAGTGGCGATTATGTTTAGACTTTCTCGGAACTGCTTCAAATCAACTAGATATCTTTGTGCTGTAAATCTCCCAACAGCCAAACGCAAAAGCAGCAAACATCTCGCTGTATGTCCCACATCCAAAGTGCCAAGAGAGAGCTTGCTCTCCCTGTCTTTGAGTACTGTTTTCGCTGTGCCGGTTACCTCTTTGCTAACATTCTCTTCAGCGCTGCAGGGAAACCAGGAACCACGTGGAGAAGGCACCCACACTGAAAGTGCCTGGAGGGAACATTGGGGCTTCTTCTCAGTGTCTCTGACATAGGGTTTCACTGTCCCGGGAAAGTCTCTGCTAACACCCTGCAGAGCGCTGTGCCCAATCTACAGAAACGTCTTGCGGTATCTCCTACAGGGAAAGTGCCAGGAGGGAACTGTCCATCTTGTTCTCAGTGTCTCTGAGAATTGCTCTGATTATCCCTGTGACCTCTTTGCTAAGACTCTCCAGAGAGCCGTCCTCAAAACAAACACACATCTTGACATATCTCCCACATTGATCGCAGTGTCTCCAGAAACGGCATTCAAGGAGCCAGGAACTTTTCTCCCTACACTGTCCATTGAGTTGTCCTCAAAACCAATATACATCCTGCTATATCTCCCACATGGAAAGTGCCAGGAGGGAGAAGTGGCGATTATGTTTAGACTTTCTCGGAACTGCTTCAAATCAACTAGATATCTTTGTGCTGTAAATCTCCCAACAGCCAAACGCAAAAGCAGCAAACATCTCGCTGTATGTCCCACATCCAAAGTGCCAAGAGAGAGCTTGCTCTCCCTGTCTTTGAGTACTGTTTTCGCTGTGCCGGTTACCTCTTTGCTAACATTCTCTTCAGCGCTGCAGGGAAACCAGGAACCACGTGGAGAAGGCACCCACACTGAAAGTGCCTGGAGGGAACATTGGGGCTTCTTCTCAGTGTCTCTGACATAGGGTTTCACTGTCCCGGGAAAGTCTCTGCTAACACCCTGCAGAGCGCTGTGCCCAATCTACAGAAACGTCTTGCGGTATCTCCTACAGGGAAAGTGCCAGGAGGGAACTGTCCATCTTGTTCTCAGTGTCTCTGAGAATTGCTCTGATTATCCCTGTGACCTCTTTGCTAAGACTCTCCAGAGAGCCGTCCTCAAAACCAACACACATCTTGACATATCTCCCACATTGATCGCAGTGTCTCCAGGAACGGCATTCAAGGAGCCAGGAACTTTTCTCCCTACACTGTCCATTGAGTTGTCCTCAAAACCAATATACATCCTGCTATATCTCCCACATGGAAAGTGCCAGGAGGGAGAAGTGGCGATTATGTTTAGACTTTCTCGGAACTGCTTCAAATCAACTAGATATCTTTGTGCTGTAAATCTCCCAACAGCCAAACGCAAAAGCAGCAAACATCTCGCTGTATGTCCCACATCCAAAGTGCCAAGAGAGAGCTTGCTCTCCCTGTCTTTGAGTACTGTTTTCGCTGTGCCGGTTACCTCTTTGCTAACATTCTCTTCAGCGCTGCAGGGAAACCAGGAACCACGTGGAGAAGGCACCCACACTGAAAGTGCCTGGAGGGAACATTGGGGCTTCTTCTCAGTGTCTCTGACATAGGGTTTCACTGTCCCGGGAAAGTCTCTGCTAACACCCTGCAGAGCGCTGTGCCCAATCTACAGAAACGTCTTGCGGTATCTCCTACAGGGAAAGTGCCAGGAGGGAACTGTCCATCTTGTTCTCAGTGTCTCTGAGAATTGCTCTGATTATCCCTGTGACCTCTTTGCTAAGACTCTCCAGAGAGCCGTCCTCAAAACAAACACACATCTTGACATATCTCCCACATTGATCGCAGTGTCTCCAGGAACGGCATTCAAGGAGCCAGGAACTTTTCTCCCTACACTGTCCATTGAGTTGTCCTCAAAACCAATATACATCCTGCTATATCTCCCACATGGAAAGTGCCAGGAGGGAGAAGTGGCGATTATGTTTAGACTTTCTCGGAACTGCTTCAAATCAACTAGATATCTTTGTGCTGTAAATCTCCCAACAGCCAAACGCAAAAGCAGCAAACATCTCGCTGTATGTCCCACATCCAAAGTGCCAAGAGAGAGCTTGCTCTCCCTGTCTTTGAGTACTGTTTTCGCTGTGCCGGTTACCTCTTTGCTAACATTCTCTTCAGCGCTGCAGGGAAACCAGGAACCACGTGGAGAAGGCACCCACACTGAAAGTGCCTGGAGGGAACATTGGGGCTTCTTCTCAGTGTCTCTGACATAGGGTTTCACTGTCCCGGGAAAGTCTCTGCTAACACCCTGCAGAGCGCTGTGCCCAATCTACAGAAACGTCTTGCGGTATCTCCTACAGGGAAAGTGCCAGGAGGGAACTGTCCAGCTTGTTCTCAGTGTCTCTGAGAATTGCTCTGATTATCCCTGTGACCTCTTTGCTAAGACTCTCCAGAGAGCCGTCCTCAAAACAAACACACATCTTGACATATCTCCCACATTGATCGCAGTGTCTCCAGGAACGGCATTCAAGGAGCCAGGAACTTTTCTCCCTACACTGTCCATTGAGTTGTCCTCAAAACCAATATACATCCTGCTATATCTCCCACATGGAAAGTGCCAGGAGGGAGAAGTGGCGATTATGTTTAGACTTTCTCGGAACTGCTTCAAATCAACTAGATATCTTTGTGCTGTAAATCTCCCAACAGCCAAACGCAAAAGCAGCAAACATCTCGCTGTATGTCCCACATCCAAAGTGCCAAGAGAGAGCTTGCTCTCCCTGTCTTTGAGTACTGTTTTCGCTGTGCCGGTTACCTCTTTGCTAACATTCTCTTCAGCGCTGCAGGGAAACCAGGAACCACGTGGAGAAGGCACCCACACTGAAAGTGCCTGGAGGGAACATTGGGGCTTCTTCTCAGTGTCTCTGACATAGGGTTTCACTGTCCCGGGAAAGTCTCTGCTAACACCCTGCAGAGCGCTGTGCCCAATCTACAGAAACGTCTTGCGGTATCTCCTACAGGGAAAGTGCCAGGAGGGAACTGTCCATCTTGTTCTCAGTGTCTCTGAGAATTGCTCTGATTATCCCTGTGACCTCTTTGCTAAGACTCTCCAGAGAGCCGTCCTCAAAACAAACACACATCTTGACATATCTCCCACATTGATCGCAGTGTCTCCAGGAACGGCATTCAAGGAGCCAGGAACTTTTCTCCCTACACTGTCCATTGAGTTGTCCTCAAAACCAATATACATCCTGCTATATCTCCCACATGGAAAGTGCCAGGAGGGAGAAGTGGCGATTATGTTTAGACTTTCTCGGAACTGCTTCAAATCAACTAGATATCTTTGTGCTGTAAATCTCCCAACAGCCAAACGCAAAAGCAGCAAACATCTCGCTGTATGTCCCACATCCAAAGTGCCAAGAGAGAGCTTGCTCTCCCTGTCTTTGAGTACTGTTTTCGCTGTGCCGGTTACCTCTTTGCTAACATTCTCTTCAGCGCTGCAGGGAAACCAGGAACCACGTGGAGAAGGCACCCACACTGAAAGTGCCTGGAGGGAACATTGGGGCTTCTTCTCAGTGTCTCTGACATAGGGTTTCACTGTCCCGGGAAAGTCTCTGCTAACACCCTGCAGAGCGCTGTGCCCAATCTACAGAAACGTCTTGCGGTATCTCCTACAGGGAAAGTGCCAGGAGGGAATTGTCGAGCTTGTTCTCAGTGTCTCTGAGAATTGCTCTGATTATCCCTGTGACCTCTTTGCTAAGACTCTCCAGAGAGCCGTCCTCAAAACCAACACACATCTTGACATATCTCCCACATTGATCGCAGTGTCTCCAGGAACGGCATTCAAGGAGCCAGGAACTTTTCTCCCTACACTGTCCATTGAGTTGTCCTCAAAACCAATATACATCCTGCTATATCTCCCACATGGAAAGTGCCAGGAGGGAGAAGTGGCGATTATGTTTAGACTTTCTCGGAACTGCTTCAAATCAACTAGATATCTTTGTGCTGTAAATCTCCCAACAGCCAAACGCAAAAGCAGCAAACATCTCGCTGTATGTCCCACATCCAAAGTGCCAAGAGAGAGCTTGCTCTCCCTGTCTTTGAGTACTGTTTTCGCTGTGCCGGTTACCTCTTTGCTAACATTCTCTTCAGCGCTGCAGGGAAACCAGGAACCACGTGGAGAAGGCACCCACACTGAAAGTGCCTGGAGGGAACATTGGGGCTTCTTCTCAGTGTCTCTGACATAGGGTTTCACTGTCCCGGGAAAGTCTCTGCTAACACCCTGCAGAGCGCTGTGCCCAATCTACAGAAACGTCTTGCGGTATCTCCTACAGGGAAAGTGCCAGGAGGGAACTGTCCATCTTGTTCTCAGTGTCTCTGAGAATTGCTCTGATTATCCCTGTGACCTCTTTGCTAAGACTCTCCAGAGAGCCGTCCTCAAAACCAACACACATCTTGACATATCTCCCACATTGATCGCAGTGTCTCCAGGAACGGCATTCAAGGAGCCAGGAACTTTTCTCCCTACACTGTCCATTGAGTTGTCCTCAAAACCAATATACATCCTGCTATATCTCCCACATGGAAAGTGCCAGGAGGGAGAAGTGGCGATTATGTTTAGACTTTCTCGGAACTGCTTCAAATCAACTAGATATCTTTGTGCTGTAAATCTCCCAACAGCCAAACGCAAAAGCAGCAAACATCTCGCTGTATGTCCCACATCCAAAGTGCCAAGAGAGAGCTTGCTCTCCCTGTCTTTGAGTACTGTTTTCGCTGTGCCGGTTACCTCTTTGCTAACATTCTCTTCAGCGCTGCAGGGAAACCAGGAACCACGTGGAGAAGGCACCCACACTGAAAGTGCCTGGAGGGAACATTGGGGCTTCTTCTCAGTGTCTCTGACATAGGGTTTCACTGTCCCGGGAAAGTCTCTGCTAACACCCTGCAGAGCGCTGTGCCCAATCTACAGAAACGTCTTGCGGTATCTCCTACAGGGAAAGTGCCAGGAGGGAACTGTCGAGCTTGTTCTCAGTGTCTCTGAGAATTGCTCTGATTATCCCTGTGACCTCTTTGCTAAGACTCTCCAGAGAGCCGTCCTCAAAACCAACACACATCTTGACATATCTCCCACATTGATCGCAGTGTCTCCAGGAACGGCATTCAAGGAGCCAGGAACTTTTCTCCCTACACTGTCCATTGAGTTGTCCTCAAAACCAATATACATCCTGCTATATCTCCCACATGGAAAGTGCCAGGAGGGAGAAGTGGCGATTATGTTTAGACTTTCTCGGAACTGCTTCAAATCAACTAGATATCTTTGTGCTGTAAATCTCCCAACAGCCAAACGCAAAAGCAGCAAACATCTCGCTGTATGTCCCACATCCAAAGTGCCAAGAGAGAGCTTGCTCTCCCTGTCTTTGAGTACTGTTTTCGCTGTGCCGGTTACCTCTTTGCTAACATTCTCTTCAGCGCTGCAGGGAAACCAGGAACCACGTGGAGAAGGCACCCACACTGAAAGTGCCTGGAGGAAACATTGGGGCTTCTTCTCAGTGTCTCTGACATAGGGTTTCACTGTCCCGGGAAAGTCTCTGCTAACACCCTGCAGAGCGCTGTGCCCAATCTACAGAAACGTCTTGCGGTATCTCCTACAGGGAAAGTGCCAGGAGGGAACTGTCGAGCTTGTTCTCAGTGTCTCTGAGAATTGCTCTGATTATCCCTGTGACCTCTTTGCTAAGACTCTCCAGAGAGCCGTCCTCAAAACCAACACACATCTTGACATATCTCCCACATTGATCGCAGTGTCTCCAGGAACGGCATTCAAGGAGCCAGGAACTTTTCTCCCTACACTGTCCATTGAGTTGTCCTCAAAACCAATATACATCCTGCTATATCTCCCACATGGAAAGTGCCAGGAGGGAGAAGTGGCGATTATGTTTAGACTTTCTCGGAACTGCTTCAAATCAACTAGATATCTTTGTGCTGTAAATCTCCCAACAGCCAAACGCAAAAGCAGCAAACATCTCGCTGTATGTCCCACATCCAAAGTGCCAAGAGAGAGCTTGCTCTCCCTGTCTTTGAGTACTGTTTTCGCTGTGCCGGTTACCTCTTTGCTAACATTCTCTTCAGCGCTGCAGGGAAACCAGGAACCACGTGGAGAAGGCACCCACACTGAAAGTGCCTGGAGGGAACATTGGGGCTTCTTCTCAGTGTCTCTGACATAGGGTTTCACTGTCCCGGGAAAGTCTCTGCTAACACCCTGCAGAGCGCTGTGCCCAATCTACAGAAACGTCTTGCGGTATCTCCTACAGGGAAAGTGCCAGGAGGGAATTGTCGAGCTTGTTCTCAGTGTCTCTGAGAATTGCTCTGATTATCCCTGTGACCTCTTTGCTAAGACTCTCCAGAGAGCCGTCCTCAAAACCAACACACATCTTGACATATCTCCCACATTGATCGCAGTGTCTCCAGGAACGGCATTCAAGGAGCCAGGAACTTTTCTCCCTACACTGTCCATTGAGTTGTCCTCAAAACCAATATACATCCTGCTATATCTCCCACATGGAAAGTGCCAGGAGGGAGAAGTGGCGATTATGTTTAGACTTTCTCGGAACTGCTTCAAATCAACTAGATATCTTTGTGCTGTAAATCTCCCAACAGCCAAACGCAAAAGCAGCAAACATCTCGCTGTATGTCCCACATCCAAAGTGCCAAGAGAGAGCTTGCTCTCCCTGTCTTTGAGTACTGTTTTCGCTGTGCCGGTTACCTCTTTGCTAACATTCTCTTCAGCGCTGCAGGGAAACCAGGAACCACGTGGAGAAGGCACCCACACTGAAAGTGCCTGGAGGGAACATTGGGGCTTCTTCTCAGTGTCTCTGACATAGGGTTTCACTGTCCCGGGAAAGTCTCTGCTAACACCCTGCAGAGCGCTGTGCCCAATCTACAGAAACGTCTTGCGGTATCTCCTACAGGGAAAGTGCCAGGAGGGAACTGTCCAGCTTGTTCTCAGTGTCTCTGAGAATTGCTCTGATTATCCCTGTGACCTCTTTGCTAAGACTCTCCAGAGAGCCGTCCTCAAAACAAACACACATCTTGACATATCTCCCACATTGATCGCAGTGTCTCCAGGAACGGCATTCAAGGAGCCAGGAACTTTTCTCCCTACACTGTCCATTGAGTTGTCCTCAAAACCAATATACATCCTGCTATATCTCCCACATGGAAAGTGCCAGGAGGGAGAAGTGGCGATTATGTTTAGACTTTCTCGGAACTGCTTCAAATCAACTAGATATCTTTGTGCTGTAAATCTCCCAACAGCCAAACGCAAAAGCAGCAAACATCTCGCTGTATGTCCCACATCCAAAGTGCCAAGAGAGAGCTTGCTCTCCCTGTCTTTGAGTACTGTTTTCGCTGTGCCGGTTACCTCTTTGCTAACATTCTCTTCAGCGCTGCAGGGAAACCAGGAACCACGTGGAGAAGGCACCCACACTGAAAGTGCCTGGAGGGAACATTGGGGCTTCTTCTCAGTGTCTCTGACATAGGGTTTCACTGTCCCGGGAAAGTCTCTGCTAACACCCTGCAGAGCGCTGTGCCCAATCTACAGAAACGTCTTGCGGTATCTCCTACAGGGAAAGTGCCAGGAGGGAACTGTCCATCTTGTTCTCAGTGTCTCTGAGAATTGCTCTGATTATCCCTGTGACCTCTTTGCTAAGACTCTCCAGAGAGCCGTCCTCAAAACAAACACACATCTTGACATATCTCCCACATTGATCGCAGTGTCTCCAGGAACGGCATTCAAGGAGCCAGGAACTTTTCTCCCTACACTGTCCATTGAGTTGTCCTCAAAACCAATATACATCCTGCTATATCTCCCACATGGAAAGTGCCAGGAGGGAGAAGTGGCGATTATGTTTAGACTTTCTCGGAACTGCTTCAAATCAACTAGATATCTTTGTGCTGTAAATCTCCCAACAGCCAAACGCAAAAGCAGCAAACATCTCGCTGTATGTCCCACATCCAAAGTGCCAAGAGAGAGCTTGCTCTCCCTGTCTTTGAGTACTGTTTTCGCTGTGCCGGTTACCTCTTTGCTAACATTCTCTTCAGCGCTGCAGGGAAACCAGGAACCACGTGGAGAAGGCACCCACACTGAAAGTGCCTGGAGGGAACATTGGGGCTTCTTCTCAGTGTCTCTGACATAGGGTTTCACTGTCCCGGGAAAGTCTCTGCTAACACCCTGCAGAGCGCTGTGCCCAATCTACAGAAACGTCTTGCGGTATCTCCTACAGGGAAAGTGCCAGGAGGGAATTGTCGAGCTTGTTCTCAGTGTCTCTGAGAATTGCTCTGATTATCCCTGTGACCTCTTTGCTAAGACTCTCCAGAGAGCCGTCCTCAAAACCAACACACATCTTGACATATCTCCCACATTGATCGCAGTGTCTCCAGGAACGGCATTCAAGGAGCCAGGAACTTTTCTCCCTACACTGTCCATTGAGTTGTCCTCAAAACCAATATACATCCTGCTATATCTCCCACATGGAAAGTGCCAGGAGGGAGAAGTGGCGATTATGTTTAGACTTTCTCGGAACTGCTTCAAATCAACTAGATATCTTTGTGCTGTAAATCTCCCAACAGCCAAACGCAAAAGCAGCAAACATCTCGCTGTATGTCCCACATCCAAAGTGCCAAGAGAGAGCTTGCTCTCCCTGTCTTTGAGTACTGTTTTCGCTGTGCCGGTTACCTCTTTGCTAACATTCTCTTCAGCGCTGCAGGGAAACCAGGAACCACGTGGAGAAGGCACCCACACTGAAAGTGCCTGGAGGGAACATTGGGGCTTCTTCTCAGTGTCTCTGACATAGGGTTTCACTGTCCCGGGAAAGTCTCTGCTAACACCCTGCAGAGCGCTGTGCCCAATCTACAGAAACGTCTTGCGGTATCTCCTACAGGGAAAGTGCCAGGAGGGAACTGTCCATCTTGTTCTCAGTGTCTCTGAGAATTGCTCTGATTATCCCTGTGACCTCTTTGCTAAGACTCTCCAGAGAGCCGTCCTCAAAACAAACACACATCTTGACATATCTCCCACATTGATCGCAGTGTCTCCAGGAACGGCATTCAAGGAGCCAGGAACTTTTCTCCCTACACTGTCCATTGAGTTGTCCTCAAAACCAATATACATCCTGCTATATCTCCCACATGGAAAGTGCCAGGAGGGAGAAGTGGCGATTATGTTTAGACTTTCTCGGAACTGCTTCAAATCAACTAGATATCTTTGTGCTGTAAATCTCCCAACAGCCAAACGCAAAAGCAGCAAACATCTCGCTGTATGTCCCACATCCAAAGTGCCAAGAGAGAGCTTGCTCTCCCTGTCTTTGAGTACTGTTTTCGCTGTGCCGGTTACCTCTTTGCTAACATTCTCTTCAGCGCTGCAGGGAAACCAGGAACCACGTGGAGAAGGCACCCACACTGAAAGTGCCTGGAGGGAACATTGGGGCTTCTTCTCAGTGTCTCTGACATAGGGTTTCACTGTCCCGGGAAAGTCTCTGCTAACACCCTGCAGAGCGCTGTGCCCAATCTACAGAAACGTCTTGCGGTATCTCCTACAGGGAAAGTGCCAGGAGGGAATTGTCGAGCTTGTTCTCAGTGTCTCTGAGAATTGCTCTGATTATCCCTGTGACCTCTTTGCTAAGACTCTCCAGAGAGCCGTCCTCAAAACCAACACACATCTTGACATATCTCCCACATTGATCGCAGTGTCTCCAGGAACGGCATTCAAGGAGCCAGGAACTTTTCTCCCTACACTGTCCATTGAGTTGTCCTCAAAACCAATATACATCCTGCTATATCTCCCACATGGAAAGTGCCAGGAGGGAGAAGTGGCGATTATGTTTAGACTTTCTCGGAACTGCTTCAAATCAACTAGATATCTTTGTGCTGTAAATCTCCCAACAGCCAAACGCAAAAGCAGCAAACATCTCGCTGTATGTCCCACATCCAAAGTGCCAAGAGAGAGCTTGCTCTCCCTGTCTTTGAGTACTGTTTTCGCTGTGCCGGTTACCTCTTTGCTAACATTCTCTTCAGCGCTGCAGGGAAACCAGGAACCACGTGGAGAAGGCACCCACACTGAAAGTGCCTGGAGGGAACATTGGGGCTTCTTCTCAGTGTCTCTGACATAGGGTTTCACTGTCCCGGGAAAGTCTCTGCTAACACCCTGCAGAGCGCTGTGCCCAATCTACAGAAACGTCTTGCGGTATCTCCTACAGGGAAAGTGCCAGGAGGGAACTGTCCATCTTGTTCTCAGTGTCTCTGAGAATTGCTCTGATTATCCCTGTGACCTCTTTGCTAAGACTCTCCAGAGAGCCGTCCTCAAAACCAACACACATCTTGACATATCTCCCACATTGATCGCAGTGTCTCCAGGAACGGCATTCAAGGAGCCAGGAACTTTTCTCCCTACACTGTCCATTGAGTTGTCCTCAAAACCAATATACATCCTGCTATATCTCCCACATGGAAAGTGCCAGGAGGGAGAAGTGGCGATTATGTTTAGACTTTCTCGGAACTGCTTCAAATCAACTAGATATCTTTGTGCTGTAAATCTCCCAACAGCCAAACGCAAAAGCAGCAAACATCTCGCTGTATGTCCCACATCCAAAGTGCCAAGAGAGAGCTTGCTCTCCCTGTCTTTGAGTACTGTTTTCGCTGTGCCGGTTACCTCTTTGCTAACATTCTCTTCAGCGCTGCAGGGAAACCAGGAACCACGTGGAGAAGGCACCCACACTGAAAGTGCCTGGAGGGAACATTGGGGCTTCTTCTCAGTGTCTCTGACATAGGGTTTCACTGTCCCGGGAAAGTCTCTGCTAACACCCTGCAGAGCGCTGTGCCCAATCTACAGAAACGTCTTGCGGTATCTCCTACAGGGAAAGTGCCAGGAGGGAACTGTCCAGCTTGTTCTCAGTGTCTCTGAGAATTGCTCTGATTATCCCTGTGACCTCTTTGCTAAGACTCTCCAGAGAGCCGTCCTCAAAACAAACACACATCTTGACATATCTCCCACATTGATCGCAGTGTCTCCAGGAACGGCATTCAAGGAGCCAGGAACTTTTCTCCCTACACTGTCCATTGAGTTGTCCTCAAAACCAATATACATCCTGCTATATCTCCCACATGGAAAGTGCCAGGAGGGAGAAGTGGCGATTATGTTTAGACTTTCTCGGAACTGCTTCAAATCAACTAGATATCTTTGTGCTGTAAATCTCCCAACAGCCAAACGCAAAAGCAGCAAACATCTCGCTGTATGTCCCACATCCAAAGTGCCAAGAGAGAGCTTGCTCTCCCTGTCTTTGAGTACTGTTTTCGCTGTGCCGGTTACCTCTTTGCTAACATTCTCTTCAGCGCTGCAGGGAAACCAGGAACCACGTGGAGAAGGCACCCACACTGAAAGTGCCTGGAGGGAACATTGGGGCTTCTTCTCAGTGTCTCTGACATAGGGTTTCACTGTCCCGGGAAAGTCTCTGCTAACACCCTGCAGAGCGCTGTGCCCAATCTACAGAAACGTCTTGCGGTATCTCCTACAGGGAAAGTGCCAGGAGGGAACTGTCCAGCTTGTTCTCAGTGTCTCTGAGAATTGCTCTGATTATCCCTGTGACCTCTTTGCTAAGACTCTCCAGAGAGCCGTCCTCAAAACAAACACACATCTTGACATATCTCCCACATTGATCGCAGTGTCTCCAGGAACGGCATTCAAGGAGCCAGGAACTTTTCTCCCTACACTGTCCATTGAGTTGTCCTCAAAACCAATATACATCCTGCTATATCTCCCACATGGAAAGTGCCAGGAGGGAGAAGTGGCGATTATGTTTAGACTTTCTCGGAACTGCTTCAAATCAACTAGATATCTTTGTGCTGTAAATCTCCCAACAGCCAAACGCAAAAGCAGCAAACATCTCGCTGTATGTCCCACATCCAAAGTGCCAAGAGAGAGCTTGCTCTCCCTGTCTTTGAGTACTGTTTTCGCTGTGCCGGTTACCTCTTTGCTAACATTCTCTTCAGCGCTGCAGGGAAACCAGGAACCACGTGGAGAAGGCACCCACACTGAAAGTGCCTGGAGGGAACATTGGGGCTTCTTCTCAGTGTCTCTGACATAGGGTTTCACTGTCCCGGGAAAGTCTCTGCTAACACCCTGCAGAGCGCTGTGCCCAATCTACAGAAACGTCTTGCGGTATCTCCTACAGGGAAAGTGCCAGGAGGGAACTGTCCATCTTGTTCTCAGTGTCTCTGAGAATTGCTCTGATTATCCCTGTGACCTCTTTGCTAAGACTCTCCAGAGAGCCGTCCTCAAAACAAACACACATCTTGACATATCTCCCACATTGATCGCAGTGTCTCCAGGAACGGCATTCAAGGAGCCAGGAACTTTTCTCCCTACACTGTCCATTGAGTTGTCCTCAAAACCAATATACATCCTGCTATATCTCCCACATGGAAAGTGCCAGGAGGGAGAAGTGGCGATTATGTTTAGACTTTCTCGGAACTGCTTCAAATCAACTAGATATCTTTGTGCTGTAAATCTCCCAACAGCCAAACGCAAAAGCAGCAAACATCTCGCTGTATGTCCCACATCCAAAGTGCCAAGAGAGAGCTTGCTCTCCCTGTCTTTGAGTACTGTTTTCGCTGTGCCGGTTACCTCTTTGCTAACATTCTCTTCAGCGCTGCAGGGAAACCAGGAACCACGTGGAGAAGGCACCCACACTGAAAGTGCCTGGAGGGAACATTGGGGCTTCTTCTCAGTGTCTCTGACATAGGGTTTCACTGTCCCGGGAAAGTCTCTGCTAACACCCTGCAGAGCGCTGTGCCCAATCTACAGAAACGTCTTGCGGTATCTCCTACAGGGAAAGTGCCAGGAGGGAATTGTCGAGCTTGTTCTCAGTGTCTCTGAGAATTGCTCTGATTATCCCTGTGACCTCTTTGCTAAGACTCTCCAGAGAGCCGTCCTCAAAACCAACACACATCTTGACATATCTCCCACATTGATCGCAGTGTCTCCAGGAACGGCATTCAAGGAGCCAGGAACTTTTCTCCCTACACTGTCCATTGAGTTGTCCTCAAAACCAATATACATCCTGCTATATCTCCCACATGGAAAGTGCCAGGAGGGAGAAGTGGCGATTATGTTTAGACTTTCTCGGAACTGCTTCAAATCAACTAGATATCTTTGTGCTGTAAATCTCCCAACAGCCAAACGCAAAAGCAGCAAACATCTCGCTGTATGTCCCACATCCAAAGTGCCAAGAGAGAGCTTGCTCTCCCTGTCTTTGAGTACTGTTTTCGCTGTGCCGGTTACCTCTTTGCTAACATTCTCTTCAGCGCTGCAGGGAAACCAGGAACCACGTGGAGAAGGCACCCACACTGAAAGTGCCTGGAGGGAACATTGGGGCTTCTTCTCAGTGTCTCTGACATAGGGTTTCACTGTCCCGGGAAAGTCTCTGCTAACACCCTGCAGAGCGCTGTGCCCAATCTACAGAAACGTCTTGCGGTATCTCCTACAGGGAAAGTGCCAGGAGGGAACTGTCCATCTTGTTCTCAGTGTCTCTGAGAATTGCTCTGATTATCCCTGTGACCTCTTTGCTAAGACTCTCCAGAGAGCCGTCCTCAAAACAAACACACATCTTGACATATCTCCCACATTGATCGCAGTGTCTCCAGGAACGGCATTCAAGGAGCCAGGAACTTTTCTCCCTACACTGTCCATTGAGTTGTCCTCAAAACCAATATACATCCTGCTATATCTCCCACATGGAAAGTGCCAGGAGGGAGAAGTGGCGATTATGTTTAGACTTTCTCGGAACTGCTTCAAATCAACTAGATATCTTTGTGCTGTAAATCTCCCAACAGCCAAACGCAAAAGCAGCAAACATCTCGCTGTATGTCCCACATCCAAAGTGCCAAGAGAGAGCTTGCTCTCCCTGTCTTTGAGTACTGTTTTCGCTGTGCCGGTTACCTCTTTGCTAACATTCTCTTCAGCGCTGCAGGGAAACCAGGAACCACGTGGAGAAGGCACCCACACTGAAAGTGCCTGGAGGGAACATTGGGGCTTCTTCTCAGTGTCTCTGACATAGGGTTTCACTGTCCCGGGAAAGTCTCTGCTAACACCCTGCAGAGCGCTGTGCCCAATCTACAGAAACGTCTTGCGGTATCTCCTACAGGGAAAGTGCCAGGAGGGAATTGTCGAGCTTGTTCTCAGTGTCTCTGAGAATTGCTCTGATTATCCCTGTGACCTCTTTGCTAAGACTCTCCAGAGAGCCGTCCTCAAAACCAACACACATCTTGACATATCTCCCACATTGATCGCAGTGTCTCCAGGAACGGCATTCAAGGAGCCAGGAACTTTTCTCCCTACACTGTCCATTGAGTTGTCCTCAAAACCAATATACATCCTGCTATATCTCCCACATGGAAAGTGCCAGGAGGGAGAAGTGGCGATTATGTTTAGACTTTCTCGGAACTGCTTCAAATCAACTAGATATCTTTGTGCTGTAAATCTCCCAACAGCCAAACGCAAAAGCAGCAAACATCTCGCTGTATGTCCCACATCCAAAGTGCCAAGAGAGAGCTTGCTCTCCCTGTCTTTGAGTACTGTTTTCGCTGTGCCGGTTACCTCTTTGCTAACATTCTCTTCAGCGCTGCAGGGAAACCAGGAACCACGTGGAGAAGGCACCCACACTGAAAGTGCCTGGAGGGAACATTGGGGCTTCTTCTCAGTGTCTCTGACATAGGGTTTCACTGTCCCGGGAAAGTCTCTGCTAACACCCTGCAGAGCGCTGTGCCCAATCTACAGAAACGTCTTGCGGTATCTCCTACAGGGAAAGTGCCAGGAGGGAACTGTCCATCTTGTTCTCAGTGTCTCTGAGAATTGCTCTGATTATCCCTGTGACCTCTTTGCTAAGACTCTCCAGAGAGCCGTCCTCAAAACCAACACACATCTTGACATATCTCCCACATTGATCGCAGTGTCTCCAGGAACGGCATTCAAGGAGCCAGGAACTTTTCTCCCTACACTGTCCATTGAGTTGTCCTCAAAACCAATATACATCCTGCTATATCTCCCACATGGAAAGTGCCAGGAGGGAGAAGTGGCGATTATGTTTAGACTTTCTCGGAACTGCTTCAAATCAACTAGATATCTTTGTGCTGTAAATCTCCCAACAGCCAAACGCAAAAGCAGCAAACATCTCGCTGTATGTCCCACATCCAAAGTGCCAAGAGAGAGCTTGCTCTCCCTGTCTTTGAGTACTGTTTTCGCTGTGCCGGTTACCTCTTTGCTAACATTCTCTTCAGCGCTGCAGGGAAACCAGGAACCACGTGGAGAAGGCACCCACACTGAAAGTGCCTGGAGGGAACATTGGGGCTTCTTCTCAGTGTCTCTGACATAGGGTTTCACTGTCCCGGGAAAGTCTCTGCTAACACCCTGCAGAGCGCTGTGCCCAATCTACAGAAACGTCTTGCGGTATCTCCTACAGGGAAAGTGCCAGGAGGGAACTGTCCAGCTTGTTCTCAGTGTCTCTGAGAATTGCTCTGATTATCCCTGTGACCTCTTTGCTAAGACTCTCCAGAGAGCCGTCCTCAAAACAAACACACATCTTGACATATCTCCCACATTGATCGCAGTGTCTCCAGGAACGGCATTCAAGGAGCCAGGAACTTTTCTCCCTACACTGTCCATTGAGTTGTCCTCAAAACCAATATACATCCTGCTATATCTCCCACATGGAAAGTGCCAGGAGGGAGAAGTGGCGATTATGTTTAGACTTTCTCGGAACTGCTTCAAATCAACTAGATATCTTTGTGCTGTAAATCTCCCAACAGCCAAACGCAAAAGCAGCAAACATCTCGCTGTATGTCCCACATCCAAAGTGCCAAGAGAGAGCTTGCTCTCCCTGTCTTTGAGTACTGTTTTCGCTGTGCCGGTTACCTCTTTGCTAACATTCTCTTCAGCGCTGCAGGGAAACCAGGAACCACGTGGAGAAGGCACCCACACTGAAAGTGCCTGGAGGGAACATTGGGGCTTCTTCTCAGTGTCTCTGACATAGGGTTTCACTGTCCCGGGAAAGTCTCTGCTAACACCCTGCAGAGCGCTGTGCCCAATCTACAGAAACGTCTTGCGGTATCTCCTACAGGGAAAGTGCCAGGAGGGAACTGTCCATCTTGTTCTCAGTGTCTCTGAGAATTGCTCTGATTATCCCTGTGACCTCTTTGCTAAGACTCTCCAGAGAGCCGTCCTCAAAACAAACACACATCTTGACATATCTCCCACATTGATCGCAGTGTCTCCAGGAACGGCATTCAAGGAGCCAGGAACTTTTCTCCCTACACTGTCCATTGAGTTGTCCTCAAAACCAATATACATCCTGCTATATCTCCCACATGGAAAGTGCCAGGAGGGAGAAGTGGCGATTATGTTTAGACTTTCTCGGAACTGCTTCAAATCAACTAGATATCTTTGTGCTGTAAATCTCCCAACAGCCAAACGCAAAAGCAGCAAACATCTCGCTGTATGTCCCACATCCAAAGTGCCAAGAGAGAGCTTGCTCTCCCTGTCTTTGAGTACTGTTTTCGCTGTGCCGGTTACCTCTTTGCTAACATTCTCTTCAGCGCTGCAGGGAAACCAGGAACCACGTGGAGAAGGCACCCACACTGAAAGTGCCTGGAGGGAACATTGGGGCTTCTTCTCAGTGTCTCTGACATAGGGTTTCACTGTCCCGGGAAAGTCTCTGCTAACACCCTGCAGAGCGCTGTGCCCAATCTACAGAAACGTCTTGCGGTATCTCCTACAGGGAAAGTGCCAGGAGGGAATTGTCGAGCTTGTTCTCAGTGTCTCTGAGAATTGCTCTGATTATCCCTGTGACCTCTTTGCTAAGACTCTCCAGAGAGCCGTCCTCAAAACCAACACACATCTTGACATATCTCCCACATTGATCGCAGTGTCTCCAGGAACGGCATTCAAGGAGCCAGGAACTTTTCTCCCTACACTGTCCATTGAGTTGTCCTCAAAACCAATATACATCCTGCTATATCTCCCACATGGAAAGTGCCAGGAGGGAGAAGTGGCGATTATGTTTAGACTTTCTCGGAACTGCTTCAAATCAACTAGATATCTTTGTGCTGTAAATCTCCCAACAGCCAAACGCAAAAGCAGCAAACATCTCGCTGTATGTCCCACATCCAAAGTGCCAAGAGAGAGCTTGCTCTCCCTGTCTTTGAGTACTGTTTTCGCTGTGCCGGTTACCTCTTTGCTAACATTCTCTTCAGCGCTGCAGGGAAACCAGGAACCACGTGGAGAAGGCACCCACACTGAAAGTGCCTGGAGGGAACATTGGGGCTTCTTCTCAGTGTCTCTGACATAGGGTTTCACTGTCCCGGGAAAGTCTCTGCTAACACCCTGCAGAGCGCTGTGCCCAATCTACAGAAACGTCTTGCGGTATCTCCTACAGGGAAAGTGCCAGGAGGGAACTGTCCATCTTGTTCTCAGTGTCTCTGAGAATTGCTCTGATTATCCCTGTGACCTCTTTGCTAAGACTCTCCAGAGAGCCGTCCTCAAAACCAACACACATCTTGACATATCTCCCACATTGATCGCAGTGTCTCCAGGAACGGCATTCAAGGAGCCAGGAACTTTTCTCCCTACACTGTCCATTGAGTTGTCCTCAAAACCAATATACATCCTGCTATATCTCCCACATGGAAAGTGCCAGGAGGGAGAAGTGGCGATTATGTTTAGACTTTCTCGGAACTGCTTCAAATCAACTAGATATCTTTGTGCTGTAAATCTCCCAACAGCCAAACGCAAAAGCAGCAAACATCTCGCTGTATGTCCCACATCCAAAGTGCCAAGAGAGAGCTTGCTCTCCCTGTCTTTGAGTACTGTTTTCGCTGTGCCGGTTACCTCTTTGCTAACATTCTCTTCAGCGCTGCAGGGAAACCAGGAACCACGTGGAGAAGGCACCCACACTGAAAGTGCCTGGAGGGAACATTGGGGCTTCTTCTCAGTGTCTCTGACATAGGGTTTCACTGTCCCGGGAAAGTCTCTGCTAACACCCTGCAGAGCGCTGTGCCCAATCTACAGAAACGTCTTGCGGTATCTCCTACAGGGAAAGTGCCAGGAGGGAACTGTCGAGCTTGTTCTCAGTGTCTCTGAGAATTGCTCTGATTATCCCTGTGACCTCTTTGCTAAGACTCTCCAGAGAGCCGTCCTCAAAACCAACACACATCTTGACATATCTCCCACATTGATCGCAGTGTCTCCAGGAACGGCATTCAAGGAGCCAGGAACTTTTCTCCCTACACTGTCCATTGAGTTGTCCTCAAAACCAATATACATCCTGCTATATCTCCCACATGGAAAGTGCCAGGAGGGAGAAGTGGCGATTATGTTTAGACTTTCTCGGAACTGCTTCAAATCAACTAGATATCTTTGTGCTGTAAATCTCCCAACAGCCAAACGCAAAAGCAGCAAACATCTCGCTGTATGTCCCACATCCAAAGTGCCAAGAGAGAGCTTGCTCTCCCTGTCTTTGAGTACTGTTTTCGCTGTGCCGGTTACCTCTTTGCTAACATTCTCTTCAGCGCTGCAGGGAAACCAGGAACCACGTGGAGAAGGCACCCACACTGAAAGTGCCTGGAGGGAACATTGGGGCTTCTTCTCAGTGTCTCTGACATAGGGTTTCACTGTCCCGGGAAAGTCTCTGCTAACACCCTGCAGAGCGCTGTGCCCAATCTACAGAAACGTCTTGCGGTATCTCCTACAGGGAAAGTGCCAGGAGGGAACTGTCGAGCTTGTTCTCAGTGTCTCTGAGAATTGCTCTGATTATCCCTGTGACCTCTTTGCTAAGACTCTCCAGAGAGCCGTCCTCAAAACCAACACACATCTTGACATATCTCCCACATTGATCGCAGTGTCTCCAGGAACGGCATTCAAGGAGCCAGGAACTTTTCTCCCTACACTGTCCATTGAGTTGTCCTCAAAACCAATATACATCCTGCTATATCTCCCACATGGAAAGTGCCAGGAGGGAGAAGTGGCGATTATGTTTAGACTTTCTCGGAACTGCTTCAAATCAACTAGATATCTTTGTGCTGTAAATCTCCCAACAGCCAAACGCAAAAGCAGCAAACATCTCGCTGTATGTCCCACATCCAAAGTGCCAAGAGAGAGCTTGCTCTCCCTGTCTTTGAGTACTGTTTTCGCTGTGCCGGTTACCTCTTTGCTAACATTCTCTTCAGCGCTGCAGGGAAACCAGGAACCACGTGGAGAAGGCACCCACACTGAAAGTGCCTGGAGGGAACATTGGGGCTTCTTCTCAGTGTCTCTGACATAGGGTTTCACTGTCCCGGGAAAGTCTCTGCTAACACCCTGCAGAGCGCTGTGACCAATCTACAGAAACGTCTTGCGGTATCTCCTACAGGGAAAGTGCCAGGAGGGAATTGTCGAGCTTGTTCTCAGTGTCTCTGAGAATTGCTCTGATTATCCCTGTGACCTCTTTGCTAAGACTCTCCAGAGAGCCGTCCTCAAAACCAACACACATCTTGACATATCTCCCACATTGATCGCAGTGTCTCCAGGAACGGCATTCAAGGAGCCAGGAACTTTTCTCCCTACACTGTCCATTGAGTTGTCCTCAAAACCAATATACATCCTGCTATATCTCCCACATGGAAAGTGCCAGGAGGGAGAAGTGGCGATTATGTTTAGACTTTCTCGGAACTGCTTCAAATCAACTAGATATCTTTGTGCTGTAAATCTCCCAACAGCCAAACGCAAAAGCAGCAAACATCTCGCTGTATGTCCCACATCCAAAGTGCCAAGAGAGAGCTTGCTCTCCCTGTCTTTGAGTACTGTTTTCGCTGTGCCGGTTACCTCTTTGCTAACATTCTCTTCAGCGCTGCAGGGAAACCAGGAACCACGTGGAGAAGGCACCCACACTGAAAGTGCCTGGAGGGAACATTGGGGCTTCTTCTCAGTGTCTCTGACATAGGGTTTCACTGTCCCGGGAAAGTCTCTGCTAACACCCTGCAGAGCGCTGTGCCCAATCTACAGAAACGTCTTGCGGTATCTCCTACAGGGAAAGTGCCAGGAGGGAACTGTCCATCTTGTTCTCAGTGTCTCTGAGAATTGCTCTGATTATCCCTGTGACCTCTTTGCTAAGACTCTCCAGAGAGCCGTCCTCAAAACCAACACACATCTTGACATATCTCCCACATTGATCGCAGTGTCTCCAGGAACGGCATTCAAGGAGCCAGGAACTTTTCTCCCTACACTGTCCATTGAGTTGTCCTCAAAACCAATATACATCCTGCTATATCTCCCACATGGAAAGTGCCAGGAGGGAGAAGTGGCGATTATGTTTAGACTTTCTCGGAACTGCTTCAAATCAACTAGATATCTTTGTGCTGTAAATCTCCCAACAGCCAAACGCAAAAGCAGCAAACATCTCGCTGTATGTCCCACATCCAAAGTGCCAAGAGAGAGCTTGCTCTCCCTGTCTTTGAGTACTGTTTTCGCTGTGCCGGTTACCTCTTTGCTAACATTCTCTTCAGCGCTGCAGGGAAACCAGGAACCACGTGGAGAAGGCACCCACACTGAAAGTGCCTGGAGGGAACATTGGGGCTTCTTCTCAGTGTCTCTGACATAGGGTTTCACTGTCCCGGGAAAGTCTCTGCTAACACCCTGCAGAGCGCTGTGCCCAATCTACAGAAACGTCTTGCGGTATCTCCTACAGGGAAAGTGCCAGGAGGGAACTGTCCATCTTGTTCTCAGTGTCTCTGAGAATTGCTCTGATTATCCCTGTGACCTCTTTGCTAAGACTCTCCAGAGAGCCGTCCTCAAAACCAACACACATCTTGACATATCTCCCACATTGATCGCAGTGTCTCCAGGAACGGCATTCAAGGAGCCAGGAACTTTTCTCCCTACACTGTCCATTGAGTTGTCCTCAAAACCAATATACATCCTGCTATATCTCCCACATGGAAAGTGCCAGGAGGGAGAAGTGGCGATTATGTTTAGACTTTCTCGGAACTGCTTCAAATCAACTAGATATCTTTGTGCTGTAAATCTCCCAACAGCCAAACGCAAAAGCAGCAAACATCTCGCTGTATGTCCCACATCCAAAGTGCCAAGAGAGAGCTTGCTCTCCCTGTCTTTGAGTACTGTTTTCGCTGTGCCGGTTACCTCTTTGCTAACATTCTCTTCAGCGCTGCAGGGAAACCAGGAACCACGTGGAGAAGGCACCCACACTGAAAGTGCCTGGAGGGAACATTGGGGCTTCTTCTCAGTGTCTCTGACATAGGGTTTCACTGTCCCGGGAAAGTCTCTGCTAACACCCTGCAGAGCGCTGTGCCCAATCTACAGAAACGTCTTGCGGTATCTCCTACAGGGAAAGTGCCAGGAGGGAATTGTCCAGCTTGTTCTCAGTGTCTCTGAGAATTGCTCTGATTATCCCTGTGACCTCTTTGCTAAGACTCTCCAGAGAGCCGTCCTCAAAACAAACACACATCTTGACATATCTCCCACATTGATCGCAGTGTCTCCAGGAACGGCATTCAAGGAGCCAGGAACTTTTCTCCCTACACTGTCCATTGAGTTGTCCTCAAAACCAATATACATCCTGCTATATCTCCCACATGGAAAGTGCCAGGAGGGAGAAGTGGCGATTATGTTTAGACTTTCTCGGAACTGCTTCAAATCAACTAGATATCTTTGTGCTGTAAATCTCCCAACAGCCAAACGCAAAAGCAGCAAACATCTCGCTGTATGTCCCACATCCAAAGTGCCAAGAGAGAGCTTGCTCTCCCTGTCTTTGAGTACTGTTTTCGCTGTGCCGGTTACCTCTTTGCTAACATTCTCTTCAGCGCTGCAGGGAAACCAGGAACCACGTGGAGAAGGCACCCACACTGAAAGTGCCTGGAGGGAACATTGGGGCTTCTTCTCAGTGTCTCTGACATAGGGTTTCACTGTCCCGGGAAAGTCTCTGCTAACACCCTGCAGAGCGCTGTGCCCAATCTACAGAAACGTCTTGCGGTATCTCCTACAGGGAAAGTGCCAGGAGGGAACTGTCCATCTTGTTCTCAGTGTCTCTGAGAATTGCTCTGATTATCCCTGTGACCTCTTTGCTAAGACTCTCCAGAGAGCCGTCCTCAAAACAAACACACATCTTGACATATCTCCCACATTGATCGCAGTGTCTCCAGGAACGGCATTCAAGGAGCCAGGAACTTTTCTCCCTACACTGTCCATTGAGTTGTCCTCAAAACCAATATACATCCTGCTGTATCTCCCACATGGAAAGTGCCAGGAGGGAGAAGTGGCGATTATGTTTAGACTTTCTCGGAACTGCTTCAAATCAACTAGATATCTTTGTGCTGTAAATCTCCCAACAGCCAAACGCAAAAGCAGCAAACATCTCGCTGTATGTCCCACATCCAAAGTGCCAAGAGAGAGCTTGCTCTCCCTGTCTTTGAGTACTGTTTTCGCTGTGCCGGTTACCTCTTTGCTAACATTCTCTTCAGCGCTGCAGGGAAACCAGGAACCACGTGGAGAAGGCACCCACACTGAAAGTGCCTGGAGGGAACATTGGGGCTTCTTCTCAGTGTCTCTGACATAGGGTTTCACTGTCCCGGGAAAGTCTCTGCTAACACCCTGCAGAGCGCTGTGCCCAATCTACAGAAACGTCTTGCGGTATCTCCTACAGGGAAAGTGCCAGGAGGGAACTGTCGAGCTTGTTCTCAGTGTCTCTGAGAATTGCTCTGATATCCCTGTGACCTCTTTGCTAAGACTCTCCAGAGAGCCGTCCTCAAAACCAACACACATCTTGACATATCTCCCACATTGATCGCAGTGTCTCCAGGAACGGCATTCAAGGAGCCAGGAACTTTTCTCCCTACACTGTCCATTGAGTTGTCCTCAAAACCAATATACATCCTGCTATATCTCCCACATGGAAAGTGCCAGGAGGGAGAAGTGGCGATTATGTTTAGACTTTCTCGGAACTGCTTCAAATCAACTAGATATCTTTGTGCTGTAAATCTCCCAACAGCCAAACGCAAAAGCAGCAAACATCTCGCTGTATGTCCCACATCCAAAGTGCCAAGAGAGAGCTTGCTCTCCCTGTCTTTGAGTACTGTTTTCGCTGTGCCGGTTACCTCTTTGCTAACATTCTCTTCAGCGCTGCAGGGAAACCAGGAACCACGTGGAGAAGGCACCCACACTGAAAGTGCCTGGAGGGAACATTGGGGCTTCTTCTCAGTGTCTCTGACATAGGGTTTCACTGTCCCGGGAAAGTCTCTGCTAACACCCTGCAGAGCGCTGTGCCCAATCTACAGAAACGTCTTGCGGTATCTCCTACAGGGAAAGTGCCAGGAGGGAATTGTCGAGCTTGTTCTCAGTGTCTCTGAGAATTGCTCTGATTATCCCTGTGACCTCTTTGCTAAGACTCTCCAGAGAGCCGTCCTCAAAACCAACACACATCTTGACATATCTCCCACATTGATCGCAGTGTCTCCAGGAACGGCATTCAAGGAGCCAGGAACTTTTCTCCCTACACTGTCCATTGAGTTGTCCTCAAAACCAATATACATCCTGCTATATCTCCCACATGGAAAGTGCCAGGAGGGAGAAGTGGCGATTATGTTTAGACTTTCTCGGAACTGCTTCAAATCAACTAGATATCTTTGTGCTGTAAATCTCCCAACAGCCAAACGCAAAAGCAGCAAACATCTCGCTGTATGTCCCACATCCAAAGTGCCAAGAGAGAGCTTGCTCTCCCTGTCTTTGAGTACTGTTTTCGCTGTGCCGGTTACCTCTTTGCTAACATTCTCTTCAGCGCTGCAGGGAAACCAGGAACCACGTGGAGAAGGCACCCACACTGAAAGTGCCTGGAGGGAACATTGGGGCTTCTTCTCAGTGTCTCTGACATAGGGTTTCACTGTCCCGGGAAAGTCTCTGCTAACACCCTGCAGAGCGCTGTGCCCAATCTACAGAAACGTCTTGCGGTATCTCCTACAGGGAAAGTGCCAGGAGGGAACTGTCCATCTTGTTCTCAGTGTCTCTGAGAATTGCTCTGATTATCCCTGTGACCTCTTTGCTAAGACTCTCCAGAGAGCCGTCCTCAAAACAAACACACATCTTGACATATCTCCCACATTGATCGCAGTGTCTCCAGGAACGGCATTCAAGGAGCCAGGAACTTTTCTCCCTACACTGTCCATTGAGTTGTCCTCAAAACCAATATACATCCTGCTATATCTCCCACATGGAAAGTGCCAGGAGGGAGAAGTGGCGATTATGTTTAGACTTTCTCGGAACTGCTTCAAATCAACTAGATATCTTTGTGCTGTAAATCTCCCAACAGCCAAACGCAAAAGCAGCAAACATCTCGCTGTATGTCCCACATCCAAAGTGCCAAGAGAGAGCTTGCTCTCCCTGTCTTTGAGTACTGTTTTCGCTGTGCCGGTTACCTCTTTGCTAACATTCTCTTCAGCGCTGCAGGGAAACCAGGAACCACGTGGAGAAGGCACCCACACTGAAAGTGCCTGGAGGGAACATTGGGGCTTCTTCTCAGTGTCTCTGACATAGGGTTTCACTGTCCCGGGAAAGTCTCTGCTAACACCCTGCAGAGCGCTGTGCCCAATCTACAGAAACGTCTTGCGGTATCTCCTACAGGGAAAGTGCCAGGAGGGAACTGTCGAGCTTGTTCTCAGTGTCTCTGAGAATTGCTCTGATTATCCCTGTGACCTCTTTGCTAAGACTCTCCAGAGAGCCGTCCTCAAAACCAACACACATCTTGACATATCTCCCACATTGATCGCAGTGTCTCCAGGAACGGCATTCAAGGAGCCAGGAACTTTTCTCCCTACACTGTCCATTGAGTTGTCCTCAAAACCAATATACATCCTGCTATATCTCCCACATGGAAAGTGCCAGGAGGGAGAAGTGGCGATTATGTTTAGACTTTCTCGGAACTGCTTCAAATCAACTAGATATCTTTGTGCTGTAAATCTCCCAACAGCCAAACGCAAAAGCAGCAAACATCTCGCTGTATGTCCCACATCCAAAGTGCCAAGAGAGAGCTTGCTCTCCCTGTCTTTGAGTACTGTTTTCGCTGTGCCGGTTACCTCTTTGCTAACATTCTCTTCAGCGCTGCAGGGAAACCAGGAACCACGTGGAGAAGGCACCCACACTGAAAGTGCCTGGAGGGAACATTGGGGCTTCTTCTCAGTGTCTCTGACATAGGGTTTCACTGTCCCGGGAAAGTCTCTGCTAACACCCTGCAGAGCGCTGTGCCCAATCTACAGAAACGTCTTGCGGTATCTCCTACAGGGAAAGTGCCAGGAGGGAATTGTCGAGCTTGTTCTCAGTGTCTCTGAGAATTGCTCTGATTATCCCTGTGACCTCTTTGCTAAGACTCTCCAGAGAGCCGTCCTCAAAACAAACACACATCTTGACATATCTCCCACATTGATCGCAGTGTCTCCAGGAACGGCATTCAAGGAGCCAGGAACTTTTCTCCCTACACTGTCCATTGAGTTGTCCTCAAAACCAATATACATCCTGCTATATCTCCCACATGGAAAGTGCCAGGAGGGAGAAGTGGCGATTATGTTTAGACTTTCTCGGAACTGCTTCAAATCAACTAGATATCTTTGTGCTGTAAATCTCCCAACAGCCAAACGCAAAAGCAGCAAACATCTCGCTGTATGTCCCACATCCAAAGTGCCAAGAGAGAGCTTGCTCTCCCTGTCTTTGAGTACTGTTTTCGCTGTGCCGGTTACCTCTTTGCTAACATTCTCTTCAGCGCTGCAGGGAAACCAGGAACCACGTGGAGAAGGCACCCACACTGAAAGTGCCTGGAGGGAACATTGGGGCTTCTTCTCAGTGTCTCTGACATAGGGTTTCACTGTCCCGGGAAAGTCTCTGCTAACACCCTGCAGAGCGCTGTGCCCAATCTACAGAAACGTCTTGCGGTATCTCCTACAGGGAAAGTGCCAGGAGGGAACTGTCCATCTTGTTCTCAGTGTCTCTGAGAATTGCTCTGATTATCCCTGTGACCTCTTTGCTAAGACTCTCCAGAGAGCCGTCCTCAAAACAAACACACATCTTGACATATCTCCCACATTGATCGCAGTGTCTCCAGGAACGGCATTCAAGGAGCCAGGAACTTTTCTCCCTACACTGTCCATTGAGTTGTCCTCAAAACCAATATACATCCTGCTATATCTCCCACATGGAAAGTGCCAGGAGGGAGAAGTGGCGATTATGTTTAGACTTTCTCGGAACTGCTTCAAATCAACTAGATATCTTTGTGCTGTAAATCTCCCAACAGCCAAACGCAAAAGCAGCAAACATCTCGCTGTATGTCCCACATCCAAAGTGCCAAGAGAGAGCTTGCTCTCCCTGTCTTTGAGTACTGTTTTCGCTGTGCCGGTTACCTCTTTGCTAACATTCTCTTCAGCGCTGCAGGGAAACCAGGAACCACGTGGAGAAGGCACCCACACTGAAAGTGCCTGGAGGGAACATTGGGGCTTCTTCTCAGTGTCTCTGACATAGGGTTTCACTGTCCCGGGAAAGTCTCTGCTAACACCCTGCAGAGCGCTGTGCCCAATCTACAGAAACGTCTTGCGGTATCTCCTACAGGGAAAGTGCCAGGAGGGAACTGTCCATCTTGTTCTCAGTGTCTCTGAGAATTGCTCTGATTATCCCTGTGACCTCTTTGCTAAGACTCTCCAGAGAGCCGTCCTCAAAACAAACACACATCTTGACATATCTCCCACATTGATCGCAGTGTCTCCAGGAACGGCATTCAAGGAGCCAGGAACTTTTCTCCCTACACTGTCCATTGAGTTGTCCTCAAAACCAATATACATCCTGCTATATCTCCCACATGGAAAGTGCCAGGAGGGAGAAGTGGCGATTATGTTTAGACTTTCTCGGAACTGCTTCAAATCAACTAGATATCTTTGTGCTGTAAATCTCCCAACAGCCAAACGCAAAAGCAGCAAACATCTCGCTGTATGTCCCACATCCAAAGTGCCAAGAGAGAGCTTGCTCTCCCTGTCTTTGAGTACTGTTTTCGCTGTGCCGGTTACCTCTTTGCTAACATTCTCTTCAGCGCTGCAGGGAAACCAGGAACCACGTGGAGAAGGCACCCACACTGAAAGTGCCTGGAGGGAACATTGGGGCTTCTTCTCAGTGTCTCTGACATAGGGTTTCACTGTCCCGGGAAAGTCTCTGCTAACACCCTGCAGAGCGCTGTGCCCAATCTACAGAAACGTCTTGCGGTATCTCCTACAGGGAAAGTGCCAGGAGGGAACTGTCGAGCTTGTTCTCAGTGTCTCTGAGAATTGCTCTGATTATCCCTGTGACCTCTTTGCTAAGACTCTCCAGAGAGCCGTCCTCAAAACCAACACACATCTTGACATATCTCCCACATTGATCGCAGTGTCTCCAGGAACGGCATTCAAGGAGCCAGGAACTTTTCTCCCTACACTGTCCATTGAGTTGTCCTCAAAACCAATATACATCCTGCTATATCTCCCACATGGAAAGTGCCAGGAGGGAGAAGTGGCGATTATGTTTAGACTTTCTCGGAACTGCTTCAAATCAACTAGATATCTTTGTGCTGTAAATCTCCCAACAGCCAAACGCAAAAGCAGCAAACATCTCGCTGTATGTCCCACATCCAAAGTGCCAAGAGAGAGCTTGCTCTCCCTGTCTTTGAGTACTGTTTTCGCTGTGCCGGTTACCTCTTTGCTAACATTCTCTTCAGCGCTGCAGGGAAACCAGGAACCACGTGGAGAAGGCACCCACACTGAAAGTGCCTGGAGGGAACATTGGGGCTTCTTCTCAGTGTCTCTGACATAGGGTTTCACTGTCCCGGGAAAGTCTCTGCTAACACCCTGCAGAGCGCTGTGCCCAATCTACAGAAACGTCTTGCGGTATCTCCTACAGGGAAAGTGCCAGGAGGGAACTGTCGAGCTTGTTCTCAGTGTCTCTGAGAATTGCTCTGATTATCCCTGTGACCTCTTTGCTAAGACTCTCCAGAGAGCCGTCCTCAAAACCAACACACATCTTGACATATCTCCCACATTGATCGCAGTGTCTCCAGGAACGGCATTCAAGGAGCCAGGAACTTTTCTCCCTACACTGTCCATTGAGTTGTCCTCAAAACCAATATACATCCTGCTATATCTCCCACATGGAAAGTGCCAGGAGGGAGAAGTGGCGATTATGTTTAGACTTTCTCGGAACTGCTTCAAATCAACTAGATATCTTTGTGCTGTAAATCTCCCAACAGCCAAACGCAAAAGCAGCAAACATCTCGCTGTATGTCCCACATCCAAAGTGCCAAGAGAGAGCTTGCTCTCCCTGTCTTTGAGTACTGTTTTCGCTGTGCCGGTTACCTCTTTGCTAACATTCTCTTCAGCGCTGCAGGGAAACCAGGAACCACGTGGAGAAGGCACCCACACTGAAAGTGCCTGGAGGGAACATTGGGGCTTCTTCTCAGTGTCTCTGACATAGGGTTTCACTGTCCCGGGAAAGTCTCTGCTAACACCCTGCAGAGCGCTGTGCCCAATCTACAGAAACGTCTTGCGGTATCTCCTACAGGGAAAGTGCCAGGAGGGAACTGTCCATCTTGTTCTCAGTGTCTCTGAGAATTGCTCTGATTATCCCTGTGACCTCTTTGCTAAGACTCTCCAGAGAGCCGTCCTCAAAACAAACACACATCTTGACATATCTCCCACATTGATCGCAGTGTCTCCAGGAACGGCATTCAAGGAGCCAGGAACTTTTCTCCCTACACTGTCCATTGAGTTGTCCTCAAAACCAATATACATCCTGCTATATCTCCCACATGGAAAGTGCCAGGAGGGAGAAGTGGCGATTATGTTTAGACTTTCTCGGAACTGCTTCAAATCAACTAGATATCTTTGTGCTGTAAATCTCCCAACAGCCAAACGCAAAAGCAGCAAACATCTCGCTGTATGTCCCACATCCAAAGTGCCAAGAGAGAGCTTGCTCTCCCTGTCTTTGAGTACTGTTTTCGCTGTGCCGGTTACCTCTTTGCTAACATTCTCTTCAGCGCTGCAGGGAAACCAGGAACCACGTGGAGAAGGCACCCACACTGAAAGTGCCTGGAGGGAACATTGGGGCTTCTTCTCAGTGTCTCTGACATAGGGTTTCACTGTCCCGGGAAAGTCTCTGCTAACACCCTGCAGAGCGCTGTGCCCAATCTACAGAAACGTCTTGCGGTATCTCCTACAGGGAAAGTGCCAGGAGGGAACTGTCGAGCTTGTTCTCAGTGTCTCTGAGAATTGCTCTGATTATCCCTGTGACCTCTTTGCTAAGACTCTCCAGAGAGCCGTCCTCAAAACCAACACACATCTTGACATATCTCCCACATTGATCGCAGTGTCTCCAGGAACGGCATTCAAGGAGCCAGGAACTTTTCTCCCTACACTGTCCATTGAGTTGTCCTCAAAACCAATATACATCCTGCTATATCTCCCACATGGAAAGTGCCAGGAGGGAGAAGTGGCGATTATGTTTAGACTTTCTCGGAACTGCTTCAAATCAACTAGATATCTTTGTGCTGTAAATCTCCCAACAGCCAAACGCAAAAGCAGCAAACATCTCGCTGTATGTCCCACATCCAAAGTGCCAAGAGAGAGCTTGCTCTCCCTGTCTTTGAGTACTGTTTTCGCTGTGCCGGTTACCTCTTTGCTAACATTCTCTTCAGCGCTGCAGGGAAACCAGGAACCACGTGGAGAAGGCACCCACACTGAAAGTGCCTGGAGGGAACATTGGGGCTTCTTCTCAGTGTCTCTGACATAGGGTTTCACTGTCCCGGGAAAGTCTCTGCTAACACCCTGCAGAGTGCTGTGCCCAATCTACAGAAACGTCTTGCGGTATCTCCTACAGGGAAAGTGCCAGGAGGGAACTGTCCAGCTTGTTCTCAGTGTCTCTGAGAATTGCTCTGATTATCCCTGTGACCTCTTTGCTAAGACTCTCCAGAGAGCCGTCCTCAAAACCAACACACATCTTGACATATCTCCCACATTGATCGCAGTGTCTCCAGGAACGGCATTCAAGGAGCCAGGAACTTTTCTCCCTACACTGTCCATTGAGTTGTCCTCAAAACCAATATACATCCTGCTATATCTCCCACATGGAAAGTGCCAGGAGGGAGAAGTGGCGATTATGTTTAGACTTTCTCGGAACTGCTTCAAATCAACTAGATATCTTTGTGCTGTAAATCTCCCAACAGCCAAACGCAAAAGCAGCAAACATCTCGCTGTATGTCCCACATCCAAAGTGCCAAGAGAGAGCTTGCTCTCCCTGTCTTTGAGTACTGTTTTCGCTGTGCCGGTTACCTCTTTGCTAACATTCTCTTCAGCGCTGCAGGGAAACCAGGAACCACGTGGAGAAGGCACCCACACTGAAAGTGCCTGGAGGGAACATTGGGGCTTCTTCTCAGTGTCTCTGACATAGGGTTTCACTGTCCCGGGAAAGTCTCTGCTAACACCCTGCAGAGCGCTGTGCCCAATCTACAGAAACGTCTTGCGGTATCTCCTACAGGGAAAGTGCCAGGAGGGAACTGTCCATCTTGTTCTCAGTGTCTCTGAGAATTGCTCTGATTATCCCTGTGACCTCTTTGCTAAGACTCTCCAGAGAGCCGTCCTCAAAACCAACACACATCTTGACATATCTCCCACATTGATCGCAGTGTCTCCAGGAACGGCATTCAAGGAGCCAGGAACTTTTCTCCCTACACTGTCCATTGAGTTGTCCTCAAAACCAATATACATCCTGCTATATCTCCCACATGGAAAGTGCCAGGAGGGAGAAGTGGCGATTATGTTTAGACTTTCTCGGAACTGCTTCAAATCAACTAGATATCTTTGTGCTGTAAATCTCCCAACAGCCAAACGCAAAAGCAGCAAACATCTCGCTGTATGTCCCACATCCAAAGTGCCAAGAGAGAGCTTGCTCTCCCTGTCTTTGAGTACTGTTTTCGCTGTGCCGGTTACCTCTTTGCTAACATTCTCTTCAGCGCTGCAGGGAAACCAGGAACCACGTGGAGAAGGCACCCACACTGAAAGTGCCTGGAGGGAGCATTGGGGCTTCTTCTCAGTGTCTCTGACATAGGGTTTCACTGTCCCGGGAAAGTCTCTGCTAACACCCTGCAGAGCGCTGTGCCCAATCTACAGAAACGTCTTGCGGTATCTCCTACAGGGAAAGTGCCAGGAGGGAATTGTCGAGTTTGTTCTCAGTGTCTCTGAGAATTGCTCTGATTATCCCTGTGACCTCTTTGCTAAGACTCTCCAGAGAGCCGTCCTCAAAACCAACACACATCTTGACATATCTCCCACATTGATCGCAGTGTCTCCAGGAACGGCATTCAAGGAGCCAGGAACTTTTCTCCCTACACTGTCCATTGAGTTGTCCTCAAAACCAATATACATCCTGCTATATCTCCCACATGGAAAGTGCCAGGAGGGAGAAGTGGCGATTATGTTTAGACTTTCTCGGAACTGCTTCAAATCAACTAGATATCTTTGTGCTGTAAATCTCCCAACAGCCAAACGCAAAAGCAGCAAACATCTCGCTGTATGTCCCACATCCAAAGTGCCAAGAGAGAGCTTGCTCTCCCTGTCTTTGAGTACTGTTTTCGCTGTCCCGGTTACCTGTTTGCTAACATTCTCTTCAGCGCTGCAGGGAAACCAGGAACCACGTGGAGAAGGCACCCACACTGAAAGTGCCTGGAGGGAACATTGGGGCTTCTTCTCAGTGTCTCTGACATAGGGTTTCACTGTCCCGGGAAAGTCTCTGCTAACACCCTGCAGAGCGCTGTGCCCAATCTACAGAAACGTCTTGCGGTATCTCCTACAGGGAAAGTGCCAGGAGGGAATTGTCCAGCTTGTTCTCAGTGTCTCTGAGAATTGCTCTGATTATCCCTGTGACCTCTTTGCTAAGACTCTCCAGAGAGCCGTCCTCAAAACAAACACACATCTTGACATATCTCCCACATTGATCGCAGTGTCTCCAGGAACGGCATTCAAGGAGCCAGGAACTTTTCTCCCTACACTGTCCATTGAGTTGTCCTCAAAACCAATATACATCCTGCTATATCTCCCACATGGAAAGTGCCAGGAGGGAGAAGTGGCGATTATGTTTAGACTTTCTCGGAACTGCTTCAAATCAACTAGATATCTTTGTGCTGTAAATCTCCCAACAGCCAAACGCAAAAGCAGCAAACATCTCGCTGTATGTCCCACATCCAAAGTGCCAAGAGAGAGCTTGCTCTCCCTGTCTTTGAGTACTGTTTTCGCTGTGCCGGTTACCTGTTTGCTAACATTCTCTTCAGCGCTGCAGCGAAACCAGGAACCACGTGGAGAAGGCACCCACACTGAAAGTGCCTGGAGGGAACATTGGGGCTTCTTCTCAGTGTCTCTGACATAGGGTTTCACTGTCCCGGGAAAGTCTCTGCTAACACCCTGCAGAGCGCTGTGCCCAATCTACAGAAACGTCTTGCGGTATCTCCTACAGGGAAAGTGCCAGGAGGGAACTGTCCATCTTGTTCTCAGTGTCTCTGAGAATTGCTCTGATTATCCCTGTGACCTCTTTGCTAAGACTCTCCAGAGAGCCGTCCTCAAAACCAACACACATCTTGACATATCTCCCTCATTGATCGCAGTGTCTCCAGGAACGGCATTCAAGGAGCCAGGAACTTTTCTCCCTACACTGTCCGTTGAGTTGTCCTCAAAACCAATATACATCCTGCTATATCTCCCACATGGAAAGTGCCAGGAGGGAGAAGTGGCGATTATGTTTAGACTTTCTCGGAACTGCTTCAAATCAACTAGATATCTTTGTGCTGTAAATCTCCCAACAGCCAAACGCAAAAGCAGCAAACATCTCGCTGTATGTCCCACATCCAAAGTGCCAAGAGAGAGCTTGCTCTCCCTGTCTTTGAGTACTGTTTTCGCTGTCCCGGTTACCTGTTTGCTAACATTCTCTTCAGCGCTGCAGGGAAACCAGGAACCACGTGGAGAAGGCACCCACACTGAAAGTGCCTGGAGGGAACATTGGGGCTTCTTCTCAGTGTCTCTGACATAGGGTTTCACTGTCCCGGGAAAGTCTCTGCTAACACCCTGCAGAGCGCTGTGCCCAATCTACAGAAACGTCTTGCGGTATCTCCTACAGGGAAAGTGCCAGGAGGGAATTGTCCAGCTTGTTCTCAGTGTCTCTGAGAATTGCTCTGATTATCCCTGTGACCTCTTTGCTAAGACTCTCCAGAGAGCCGTCCTCAAAACAAACACACATCTTGACATATCTCCCACATTGATCGCAGTGTCTCCAGGAACGGCATTCAAGGAGCCAGGAACTTTTCTCCCTACACTGTCCATTGAGTTGTCCTCAAAACCAATATACATCCTGCTATATCTCCCACATGGAAAGTGCCAGGAGGGAGAAGTGGCGATTATGTTTAGACTTTCTCGGAACTGCTTCAAATCAACTAGATATCTTTGTGCTGTAAATCTCCCAACAGCCAAACGCAAAAGCAGCAAACATCTCGCTGTATGTCCCACATCCAAAGTGCCAAGAGAGAGCTTGCTCTCCCTGTCTTTGAGTACTGTTTTCGCTGTCCCGGTTACCTCTTTGCTAACATTCTCTTCAGCGCTGCAGGGAAACCAGGAACCACGTGGAGAAGGCACCCACACTGAAAGTGCCTGGAGGGAACATTGGGGCTTCTTCTCAGTGTCTCTGACATAGGGTTTCACTGTCCCGGGAAAGTCTCTGCTAACACCCTGCAGAGCGCTGTGCCCAATCTACAGAAACGTCTTGCGGTATCTCCTACAGGGAAAGTGCCAGGAGGGAACTGTCCATCTTGTTCTCAGTGTCTCTGAGAATTGCTCTGATTATCCCTGTGACCTCTTTGCTAAGACTCTCCAGAGAGCCGTCCTCAAAACCAACACACATCTTGACATATCTCCCACATTGATCGCAGTGTCTCCAGGAACGGCATTCAAGGAGCCAGGAACTTTTCTCCCTACACTGTCCATTGAGTTGTCCTCAAAACCAATATACATCCTGCTATATCTCCCACATGGAAAGTGCCAGGAGGGAGAAGTGGCGATTATGTTTAGACTTTCTCGGAACTGCTTCAAATCAACTAGATATCTTTGTGCTGTAAATCTCCCAACAGCCAAACGCAAAAGCAGCAAACATCTCGCTGTATGTCCCACATCCAAAGTGCCAAGAGAGAGCTTGCTCTCCCTGTCTTTGAGTACTGTTTTCGCTGTGCCGGTTACCTCTTTGCTAACATTCTCTTCAGCGCTGCAGGGAAACCAGGAACCACGTGGAGAAGGCACCCACACTGAAAGTGCCTGGAGGGAACATTGGGGCTTCTTCTCAGTGTCTCTGACATAGGGTTTCACTGTCCCGGGAAAGTCTCTGCTAACACCCTGCAGAGCGCTGTGCCCAATCTACAGAAACGTCTTGCGGTATCTCCTACAGGGAAAGTGCCAGGAGGGAACTGTCCATCTTGTTCTCAGTGTCTCTGAGAATTGCTCTGATTATCCCTGTGACCTCTTTGCTAAGACTCTCCAGAGAGCCGTCCTCAAAACAAACACACATCTTGACATATCTCCCACATTGATCGCAGTGTCTCCAGGAACGGCATTCAAGGAGCCAGGAACTTTTCTCCCTACACTGTCCATTGAGTTGTCCTCAAAACCAATATACATCCTGCTATATCTCCCACATGGAAAGTGCCAGGAGGGAGAAGTGGCGATTATGTTTAGACTTTCTCGGAACTGCTTCAAATCAACTAGATATCTTTGTGCTGTAAATCTCCCAACAGCCAAACGCAAAAGCAGCAAACATCTCGCTGTATGTCCCACATCCAAAGTGCCAAGAGAGAGCTTGCTCTCCCTGTCTTTGAGTACTGTTTTCGCTGTGCCGGTTACCTCTTTGCTAACATTCTCTTCAGCGCTGCAGGGAAACCAGGAACCACGTGGAGAAGGCACCCACACTGAAAGTGCCTGGAGGGAACATTGGGGCTTCTTCTCAGTGTCTCTGACATAGGGTTTCACTGTCCCGGGAAAGTCTCTGCTAACACCCTGCAGAGCGCTGTGCCCAATCTACAGAAACGTCTTGCGGTATCTCCTACAGGGAAAGTGCCAGGAGGGAATTGTCGAGCTTGTTCTCAGTGTCTCTGAGAATTGCTCTGATTATCCCTGTGACCTCTTTGCTAAGACTCTCCAGAGAGCCGTCCTCAAAACCAACACACATCTTGACATATCTCCCTCATTGATCGCAGTGTCTCCAGGAACGGCATTCAAGGAGCCAGGAACTTTTCTCCCTACACTGTCCATTGAGTTGTCCTCAAAACCAATATACATCCTGCTATATCTCCCACATGGAAAGTGCCAGGAGGGAGAAGTGGCGATTATGTTTAGACTTTCTCGGAACTGCTTCAAATCAACTAGATATCTTTGTGCTGTAAATCTCCCAACAGCCAAACGCAAAAGCAGCAAACATCTCGCTGTATGTCCCACATCCAAAGTGCCAAGAGAGAGCTTGCTCTCCCTGTCTTTGAGTACTGTTTTCGCTGTGCCGGTTACCTCTTTGCTAACATTCTCTTCAGCGCTGCAGGGAAACCAGGAACCACGTGGAGAAGGCACCCACACTGAAAGTGCCTGGAGGGAACATTGGGGCTTCTTCTCAGTGTCTCTGACATAGGGTTTCACTGTCCCGGGAAAGTCTCTGCTAACACCCTGCAGAGCGCTGTGCCCAATCTACAGAAACGTCTTGCGGTATCTCCTACAGGGAAAGTGCCAGGAGGGAATTGTCGAGCTTGTTCTCAGTGTCTCTGAGAATTGCTCTGATTATCCCTGTGACCTCTTTGCTAAGACTCTCCAGAGAGCCGTCCTCAAAACCAACACACATCTTGACATATCTCCCTCATTGATCGCAGTGTCTCCAGGAACGGCATTCAAGGAGCCAGGAACTTTTCTCCCTACACTGTCCATTGAGTTGTCCTCAAAACCAATATACATCCTGCTATATCTCCCACATGGAAAGTGCCAGGAGGGAGAAGTGGCGATTATGTTTAGACTTTCTCGGAACTGCTTCAAATCAACTAGATATCTTTGTGCTGTAAATCTCCCAACAGCCAAACGCAAAAGCAGCAAACATCTCGCTGTATGTCCCACATCCAAAGTGCCAAGAGAGAGCTTGCTCTCCCTGTCTTTGAGTACTGTTTTCGCTGTGCCGGTTACCTCTTTGCTAACATTCTCTTCAGCGCTGCAGGGAAACCAGGAACCACGTGGAGAAGGCACCCACACTGAAAGTGCCTGGAGGGAACATTGGGGCTTCTTCTCAGTGTCTCTGACATAGGGTTTCACTGTCCCGGGAAAGTCTCTGCTAACACCCTGCAGAGCGCTGTGCCCAATCTACAGAAACGTCTTGCGGTATCTCCTACAGGGAAAGTGCCAGGAGGGAACTGTCCATCTTGTTCTCAGTGTCTCTGAGAATTGCTCTGATTATCCCTGTGACCTCTTTGCTAAGACTCTCCAGAGAGCCGTCCTCAAAACCAACACACATCTTGACATATCTCCCTCATTGATCGCAGTGTCTCCAGGAACGGCATTCAAGGAGCCAGGAACTTTTCTCCCTACACTGTCCATTGAGTTGTCCTCAAAACCAATATACATCCTGCTATATCTCCCACATGGAAAGTGCCAGGAGGGAGAAGTGGCGATTATGTTTAGACTTTCTCGGAACTGCTTCAAATCAACTAGATATCTTTGTGCTGTAAATCTCCCAACAGCCAAACGCAAAAGCAGCAAACATCTCGCTGTATGTCCCACATCCAAAGTGCCAAGAGAGAGCTTGCTCTCCCTGTCTTTGAGTACTGTTTTCGCTGTCCCGGTTACCTCTTTGCTAACATTCTCTTCAGCGCTGCAGGGAAACCAGGAACCACGTGGAGAAGGCACCCACACTGAAAGTGCCTGGAGGGAACATTGGGGCTTCTTCTCAGTGTCTCTGACATAGGGTTTCACTGTCCCGGGAAAGTCTCTGCTAACACCCTGCAGAGCGCTGTGCCCAATCTACAGAAACGTCTTGCGGTATCTCCTACAGGGAAAGTGCCAGGAGGGACCTGTCCATCTTGTTCTCAGTGTCTCTGAGAATTGCTCTGATTATCCCTGTGACCTCTTTGCTAAGACTCTCCAGAGAGCCGTCCTCAAAACCAACACACATCTTGACATATCTCCCACATTGATCGCAGTGTCTCCAGGAACGGCATTCAAGGAGCCAGGAACTTTTCTCCCTACACTGTCCATTGAGTTGTCCTCAAAACCAATATACATCCTGCTATATCTCCCACATGGAAAGTGCCAGGAGGGAGAAGTGGCGATTATGTTTAGACTTTCTCGGAACTGCTTCAAATCAACTAGATATCTTTGTGCTGTAAATCTCCCAACAGCCAAACGCAAAAGCAGCAAACATCTCGCTGTATGTCCCACATCCAAAGTGCCAAGAGAGAGCTTGCTCTCCCTGTCTTTGAGTACTGTTTTCGCTGTGCCGGTTACCTCTTTGCTAACATTCTCTTCAGCGCTGCAGGGAAACCAGGAACCACGTGGAGAAGGCACCCACACTGAAAGTGCCTGGAGGGAACATTGGGGCTTCTTCTCAGTGTCTCTGACATAGGGTTTCACTGTCCCGGGAAAGTCTCTGCTAACACCCTGCAGAGCGCTGTGCCCAATCTACAGAAACGTCTTGCGGTATCTCCTACAGGGAAAGTGCCAGGAGGGAACTGTCCATCTTGTTCTCAGTGTCTCTGAGAATTGCTCTGATTATCCCTGTGACCTCTTTGCTAAGACTCTCCAGAGAGCCGTCCTCAAAACCAACACACATCTTGACATATCTCCCACATTGATCGCAGTGTCTCCAGGAACGGCATTCAAGGAACCAGGAACTTTTCTCCCTACACTGTCCATTGAGTTGTCCTCAAAACCAATATACATCCTGCTATATCTCCCACATGGAAAGTGCCAGGAGGGAGAAGTGGCGATTATGTTTAGACTTTCTCGGAACTGCTTCAAATCAACTAGATATCTTTGTGCTGTAAATCTCCCAACAGCCAAACGCAAAAGCAGCAAACATCTCGCTGTATGTCCCACATCCAAAGTGCCAAGAGAGAGCTTGCTCTCCCTCTCTTTGAGTACTGTTTTCGCTGTGCCGGTTACCTCTTTGCTAACATTCTCTTCAGCGCTGCAGGGAAACCAGGAACCACGTGGAGAAGGCACCCACACTGAAAGTGCCTGGAGGGAACATTGGGGCTTCTTCTCAGTGTCTCTGACATAGGGTTTCACTGTCCCGGGAAAGTGTCTGCTAACACCCTGCAGAGCGCTGTGCCCAATCTACAGAAACGTCTTGCGGTATCTCCTACAGGGAAAGTGCCAGGAGGGAACTGTCCATCTTGTTCTCAGTGTCTCTGAGAATTGCTCTGATTATCCCTGTGACCTCTTTGCTAAGACTCTCCAGAGAGCCGTCCTCAAAACAAACACACATCTTGACATATCTCCCACATTGATCGCAGTGTCTCCAGGAACGGCATTCAAGGAGCCAGGAACTTTTCTCCCTACACTGTCCATTGAGTTGTCCTCAAAACCAATATACATCCTGCTATATCTCCCACATGGAAAGTGCCAGGAGGGAGAAGTGGCGATTATGTTTAGACTTTCTCGGAACTGCTTCAAATCAACTAGATATCTTTGTGCTGTAAATCTCCCAACAGCCAAACGCAAAAGCAGCAAACATCTCGCTGTATGTCCCACATCCAAAGTGCCAAGAGAGAGCTTGCTCTCCCTGTCTTTGAGTACTGTTTTCGCTGTGCCGGTTACCTCTTTGCTAACATTCTCTTCAGCGCTGCAGGGAAACCAGGAACCACGTGGAGAAGGCACCCACACTGAAAGTGCCTGGAGGGAACATTGGGGCTTCTTCTCAGTGTCTCTGACATAGGGTTTCACTGTCCCGGGAAAGTCTCTGCTAACACCCTGCAGAGCGCTGTGCCCAATCTACAGAAACGTCTTGCGGTATCTCCTACAGGGAAAGTGCCAGGAGGGAACTGTCCATCTTGTTCTCAGTGTCTCTGAGAATTGCTCTGATTATCCCTGTGACCTCTTTGCTAAGACTCTCCAGAGAGCCGTCCTCAAAACCAACACACATCTTGACATATCTCCCTCATTGATCGCAGTGTCTCCAGGAACGGCATTCAAGGAGCCAGGAACTTTTCTCCCTACACTGTCCATTGAGTTGTCCTCAAAACCAATATACATCCTGCTATATCTCCCACATGGAAAGTGCCAGGAGGGAGAAGTGGCGATTATGTTTAGACTTTCTCGGAACTGCTTCAAATCAACTAGATATCTTTGTGCTGTAAATCTCCCAACAGCCAAACGCAAAAGCAGCAAACATCTCGCTGTATGTCCCACATCCAAAGTGCCAAGAGAGAGCTTGCTCTCCCTGTCTTTGAGTACTGTTTTCACTGTCCCGGTTACCTCTTTGCTAACATTCTCTTCAGCGCTGCAGGGAAACCAGGAACCACGTGGAGAAGGCACCCACACTGAAAGTGCCTGGAGGGAACATTGGGGCTTCTTCTCAGTGTCTCTGACATAGGGTTTCACTGTCCCGGGAAAGTCTCTGCTAACACCCTGCAGAGCGCTGTGCCCAATCTACAGAAACGTCTTGCGGTATCTCCTACAGGGAAAGTGCCAGGAGGGAACTGTCCATCTTGTTCTCAGTGTCTCTGAGAATTGCTCTGATTATCCCTGTGACCTCTTTGCTAAGACTCTCCAGAGAGCCGTCCTCAAAACCAACACACATCTTGACATATCTCCCACATTGATCGCAGTGTCTCCAGGAACGGCATTCAAGGAGCCAGGAACTTTTCTCCCTACACTGTCCATTGAGTTGTCCTCAAAACCAATATACATCCTGCTATATCTCCCACATGGAAAGTGCCAGGAGGGAGAAGTGGCGATTATGTTTAGACTTTCTCGGAACTGCTTCAAATCAACTAGATATCTTTGTGCTGTAAATCTCCCAACAGCCAAACGCAAAAGCAGCAAACATCTCGCTGTATGTCCCACATCCAAAGTGCCAAGAGAGAGCTTGCTCTCCCTGTCTTTGAGTACTGTTTTCGCTGTCCCGGTTACCTCTTTGCTAACATTCTCTTCAGCGCTGCAGGGAAACCAGGAACCACGTGGAGAAGGCACCCACACTGAAAGTGCCTGGAGGGAACATTGGGGCTTCTTCTCAGTGTCTCTGACATAGGGTTTCACTGTCCCGGGAAAGTCTCTGCTAACACCCTGCAGAGCGCTGTGCCCAATCTACAGAAACGTCTTGCGGTATCTCCTACAGGGAAAGTGCCAGGAGGGAATTGTCGAGCTTGTTCTCAGTGTCTCTGAGAATTGCTCTGATTATCCCTGTGACCTCTTTGCTAAGACTCTCCAGAGAGCCGTCCTCAAAACCAACACACATCTTGACATATCTCCCACATTGATCGCAGTGTCTCCAGGAACGGCATTCAAGGAGCCAGGAACTTTTCTCCCTACACTGTCCATTGAGTTGTCCTCAAAACCAATATACATCCTGCTATATCTCCCACATGGAAAGTGCCAGGAGGGAGAAGTGGCGATTATGTTTAGACTTTCTCGGAACTGCTTCAAATCAACTAGATATCTTTGTGCTGTAAATCTCCCAACAGCCAAACGCAAAAGCAGCAAACATCTCGCTGTATGTCCCACATCCAAAGTGCCAAGAGAGAGCTTGCTCTCCCTCTCTTTGAGTACTGTTTTCGCTGTGCCGGTTACCTCTTTGCTAACATTCTCTTCAGCGCTGCAGGGAAACCAGGAACCACGTGGAGAAGGCACCCACACTGAAAGTGCCTGGAGGGAACATTGGGGCTTCTTCTCAGTGTCTCTGACATAGGGTTTCACTGTCCCGGGAAAGTCTCTGCTAACACCCTGCAGAGCGCTGTGCCCAATCTACAGAAACGTCTTGCGGTATCTCCTACAGGGAAAGTGCCAGGAGGGAACTGTCCATCTTGTTCTCAGTGTCTCTGAGAATTGCTCTGATTATCCCTGTGACCTCTTTGCTAAGACTCTCCAGAGAGCCGTCCTCAAAACCAACACACATCTTGACATATCTCCCACATTGATCGCAGTGTCTCCAGGAACGGCATTCAAGGAGCCAGGAACTTTTCTCCCTACACTGTCCATTGAGTTGTCCTCAAAACCAATATACATCCTGCTATATCTCCCACATGGAAAGTGCCAGGAGGGAGAAGTGGCGATTATGTTTAGACTTTCTCGGAACTGCTTCAAATCAACTAGATATCTTTGTGCTGTAAATCTCCCAACAGCCAAACGCAAAAGCAGCAAACATCTCGCTGTATGTCCCACATCCAAAGTGCCAAGAGAGAGCTTGCTCTCCCTGTCTTTGAGTACTGTTTTCGCTGTGCCGGTTACCTCTTTGCTAACATTCTCTTCAGCGCTGCAGGGAAACCAGGAACCACGTGGAGAAGGCACCCACACTGAAAGTGCCTGGAGGGAACATTGGGGCTTCTTCTCAGTGTCTCTGACATAGGGTTTCACTGTCCCGGGAAAGTCTCTGCTAACACCCTGCAGAGCGCTGTGCCCAATCTACAGAAACGTCTTGCGGTATCTCCTACAGGGAAAGTGCCAGGAGGGAACTGTCCATCTTGTTCTCAGTGTCTGTGAGAATTGCTCGGATTATCCCTGTGACCTCTTTGCTAAGACTCTCCAGAGAGCCGTCCTCAAAACCAACACACATCTTGACATATCTCCCACATTGATCGCAGTGTCTCCAGGAACGGCATTCAAGGAGCCAGGAACTTTTCTCCCTACACTGTCCATTGAGTTGTCCTCAAAACCAATATACATCCTGCTATATCTCCCACATGGAAAGTGCCAGGAGGGAGAAGTGGCGATTATGTTTAGACTTTCTCGGAACTGCTTCAAATCTACTAGATATCTTTGTGCTGTAAATCTCCCAACAGCCAAACGCAAAAGCAGCAAACATCTCGCTGTATGTCCCACATCCAAAGTGCCAAGAGAGAGCTTGCTCTCCCTGTCTTTGAGTACTGTTTTCACTGTCCCGGTTACCTCTTTGCTAACATTCTCTTCAGCGCTGCAGGGAAACCAGGAACCACGTGGAGAAGGCACCCACACTGAAAGTGCCTGGAGGGAACATTGGGGCTTCTTCTCAGTGTCTCTGACATAGGGTTTCACTGTCCCGGGAAAGTCTCTGCTAACACCCTGCAGAGCGCTGTGCCCAATCTACAGAAACGTCTTGCGGTATCTCCTACAGGGAAAGTGCCAGGAGGGACCTGTCCATCTTGTTCTCAGTGTCTCTGAGAATTGCTCTGATTATCCCTGTGACCTCTTTGCTAAGACTCTCCAGAGAGCCGTCCTCAAAACCAACACACATCTTGACATATCTCCCACATTGATCGCAGTGTCTCCAGGAACGGCATTCAAGGAGCCAGGAACTTTTCTCCCTACACTGTCCATTGAGTTGTCCTCAAAACCAATATACATCCTGCTATATCTCCCACATGGAAAGTGCCAGGAGGGAGAAGTGGCGATTATGTTTAGACTTTCTCGGAACTGCTTCAAATCAACTAGATATCTTTGTGCTGTAAATCTCCCAACAGCCAAACGCAAAAGCAGCAAACATCTCGCTGTATGTCCCACATCCAAAGTGCCAAGAGAGAGCTTGCTCTCCCTGTCTTTGAGTACTGTTTTCGCTGTGCCGGTTACCTCTTTGCTAACATTCTCTTCAGCGCTGCAGGGAAACCAGGAACCACGTGGAGAAGGCACCCACACTGAAAGTGCCTGGAGGGAACATTGGGGCTTCTTCTCAGTGTCTCTGACATAGGGTTTCACTGTCCCGGGAAAGTCTCTGCTAACACCCTGCAGAGCGCTGTGCCCAATCTACAGAAACGTCTTGCGGTATCTCCTACAGGGAAAGTGCCAGGAGGGAACTGTCCATCTTGTTCTCAGTGTCTCTGAGAATTGCTCTGATTATCCCTGTGACCTCTTTGCTAAGACTCTCCAGAGAGCCGTCCTCAAAACCAACACACATCTTGACATATCTCCCACATTGATCGCAGTGTCTCCAGGAACGGCATTCAAGGAACCAGGAACTTTTCTCCCTACACTGTCCATTGAGTTGTCCTCAAAACCAATATACATCCTGCTATATCTCCCACATGGAAAGTGCCAGGAGGGAGAAGTGGCGATTATGTTTAGACTTTCTCGGAACTGCTTCAAATCAACTAGATATCTTTGTGCTGTAAATCTCCCAACAGCCAAACGCAAAAGCAGCAAACATCTCGCTGTATGTCCCACATCCAAAGTGCCAAGAGAGAGCTTGCTCTCCCTCTCTTTGAGTACTGTTTTCGCTGTGCCGGTTACCTCTTTGCTAACATTCTCTTCAGCGCTGCAGGGAAACCAGGAACCACGTGGAGAAGGCACCCACACTGAAAGTGCCTGGAGGGAACATTGGGGCTTCTTCTCAGTGTCTCTGACATAGGGTTTCACTGTCCCGGGAAAGTGTCTGCTAACACCCTGCAGAGCGCTGTGCCCAATCTACAGAAACGTCTTGCGGTATCTCCTACAGGGAAAGTGCCAGGAGGGAACTGTCCATCTTGTTCTCAGTGTCTCTGAGAATTGCTCTGATTATCCCTGTGACCTCTTTGCTAAGACTCTCCAGAGAGCCGTCCTCAAAACAAACACACATCTTGACATATCTCCCACATTGATCGCAGTGTCTCCAGGAACGGCATTCAAGGAGCCAGGAACTTTTCTCCCTACACTGTCCATTGAGTTGTCCTCAAAACCAATATACATCCTGCTATATCTCCCACATGGAAAGTGCCAGGAGGGAGAAGTGGCGATTATGTTTAGACTTTCTCGGAACTGCTTCAAATCAACTAGATATCTTTGTGCTGTAAATCTCCCAACAGCCAAACGCAAAAGCAGCAAACATCTCGCTGTATGTCCCACATCCAAAGTGCCAAGAGAGAGCTTGCTCTCCCTGTCTTTGAGTACTGTTTTCGCTGTGCCGGTTACCTCTTTGCTAACATTCTCTTCAGCGCTGCAGGGAAACCAGGAACCACGTGGAGAAGGCACCCACACTGAAAGTGCCTGGAGGGAACATTGGGGCTTCTTCTCAGTGTCTCTGACATAGGGTTTCACTGTCCCGGGAAAGTCTCTGCTAACACCCTGCAGAGCGCTGTGCCCAATCTACAGAAACGTCTTGCGGTATCTCCTACAGGGAAAGTGCCAGGAGGGAACTGTCCATCTTGTTCTCAGTGTCTCTGAGAATTGCTCTGATTATCCCTGTGACCTCTTTGCTAAGACTCTCCAGAGAGCCGTCCTCAAAACCAACACACATCTTGACATATCTCCCTCATTGATCGCAGTGTCTCCAGGAACGGCATTCAAGGAGCCAGGAACTTTTCTCCCTACACTGTCCATTGAGTTGTCCTCAAAACCAATATACATCCTGCTATATCTCCCACATGGAAAGTGCCAGGAGGGAGAAGTGGCGATTATGTTTAGACTTTCTCGGAACTGCTTCAAATCAACTAGATATCTTTGTGCTGTAAATCTCCCAACAGCCAAACGCAAAAGCAGCAAACATCTCGCTGTATGTCCCACATCCAAAGTGCCAAGAGAGAGCTTGCTCTCCCTGTCTTTGAGTACTGTTTTCACTGTCCCGGTTACCTCTTTGCTAACATTCTCTTCAGCGCTGCAGGGAAACCAGGAACCACGTGGAGAAGGCACCCACACTGAAAGTGCCTGGAGGGAACATTGGGGCTTCTTCTCAGTGTCTCTGACATAGGGTTTCACTGTCCCGGGAAAGTCTCTGCTAACACCCTGCAGAGCGCTGTGCCCAATCTACAGAAACGTCTTGCGGTATCTCCTACAGGGAAAGTGCCAGGAGGGAACTGTCCATCTTGTTCTCAGTGTCTCTGAGAATTGCTCTGATTATCCCTGTGACCTCTTTGCTAAGACTCTCCAGAGAGCCGTCCTCAAAACCAACACACATCTTGACATATCTCCCACATTGATCGCAGTGTCTCCAGGAACGGCATTCAAGGAGCCAGGAACTTTTCTCCCTACACTGTCCATTGAGTTGTCCTCAAAACCAATATACATCCTGCTATATCTCCCACATGGAAAGTGCCAGGAGGGAGAAGTGGCGATTATGTTTAGACTTTCTCGGAACTGCTTCAAATCAACTAGATATCTTTGTGCTGTAAATCTCCCAACAGCCAAACGCAAAAGCAGCAAACATCTCGCTGTATGTCCCACATCCAAAGTGCCAAGAGAGAGCTTGCTCTCCCTGTCTTTGAGTACTGTTTTCGCTGTGCCGGTTACCTCTTTGCTAACATTCTCTTCAGCGCTGCAGGGAAACCAGGAACCACGTGGAGAAGGCACCCACACTGAAAGTGCCTGGAGGGAACATTGGGGCTTCTTCTCAGTGTCTCTGACATAGGGTTTCACTGTCCCGGGAAAGTCTCTGCTAACACCCTGCAGAGCGCTGTGCCCAATCTACAGAAACGTCTTGCGGTATCTCCTACAGGGAAAGTGCCAGGAGGGAATTGTCGAGCTTGTTCTCAGTGTCTCTGAGAATTGCTCTGATTATCCCTGTGACCTCTTTGCTAAGACTCTCCAGAGAGCCGTCCTCAAAACCAACACACATCTTGACATATCTCCCACATTGATCGCAGTGTCTCCAGGAACGGCATTCAAGGAGCCAGGAACTTTTCTCCCTACACTGTCCATTGAGTTGTCCTCAAAACCAATATACATCCTGCTATATCTCCCACATGGAAAGTGCCAGGAGGGAGAAGTGGCGATTATGTTTAGACTTTCTCGGAACTGCTTCAAATCAACTAGATATCTTTGTGCTGTAAATCTCCCAACAGCCAAACGCAAAAGCAGCAAACATCTCGCTGTATGTCCCACATCCAAAGTGCCAAGAGAGAGCTTGCTCTCCCTCTCTTTGAGTACTGTTTTCGCTGTGCCGGTTACCTCTTTGCTAACATTCTCTTCAGCGCTGCAGGGAAACCAGGAACCACGTGGAGAAGGCACCCACACTGAAAGTGCCTGGAGGGAACATTGGGGCTTCTTCTCAGTGTCTCTGACATAGGGTTTCACTGTCCCGGGAAAGTCTCTGCTAACACCCTGCAGAGCGCTGTGCCCAATCTACAGAAACGTCTTGCGGTATCTCCTACAGGGAAAGTGCCAGGAGGGAACTGTCCATCTTGTTCTCAGTGTCTCTGAGAATTGCTCTGATTATCCCTGTGACCTCTTTGCTAAGACTCTCCAGAGAGCCGTCCTCAAAACCAACACACATCTTGACATATCTCCCACATTGATCGCAGTGTCTCCAGGAACGGCATTCAAGGAGCCAGGAACTTTTCTCCCTACACTGTCCATTGAGTTGTCCTCAAAACCAATATACATCCTGCTATATCTCCCACATGGAAAGTGCCAGGAGGGAGAAGTGGCGATTATGTTTAGACTTTCTCGGAACTGCTTCAAATCAACTAGATATCTTTGTGCTGTAAATCTCCCAACAGCCAAACGCAAAAGCAGCAAACATCTCGCTGTATGTCCCACATCCAAAGTGCCAAGAGAGAGCTTGCTCTCCCTGTCTTTGAGTACTGTTTTCGCTGTGCCGGTTACCTCTTTGCTAACATTCTCTTCAGCGCTGCAGGGAAACCAGGAACCACGTGGAGAAGGCACCCACACTGAAAGTGCCTGGAGGGAACATTGGGGCTTCTTCTCAGTGTCTCTGACATAGGGTTTCACTGTCCCGGGAAAGTCTCTGCTAACACCCTGCAGAGCGCTGTGCCCAATCTACAGAAACGTCTTGCGGTATCTCCTACAGGGAAAGTGCCAGGAGGGAACTGTCCATCTTGTTCTCAGTGTCTCTGAGAATTGCTCTGATTATCCCTGTGACCTCTTTGCTAAGACTCTCCAGAGAGCCGTCCTCAAAACCAACACACATCTTGACATATCTCCCACATTGATCGCAGTGTCTCCAGGAACGGCATTCAAGGAGCCAGGAACTTTTCTCCCTACACTGTCCATTGAGTTGTCCTCAAAACCAATATACATCCTGCTATATCTCCCACATGGAAAGTGCCAGGAGGGAGAAGTGGCGATTATGTTTAGACTTTCTCGGAACTGCTTCAAATCTACTAGATATCTTTGTGCTGTAAATCTCCCAACAGCCAAACGCAAAAGCAGCAAACATCTCGCTGTATGTCCCACATCCAAAGTGCCAAGAGAGAGCTTGCTCTCCCTCTCTTTGAGTACTGTTTTCGCTGTGCCGGTTACCTCTTTGCTAACATTCTCTTCAGCGCTGCAGGGAAACCAGGAACCACGTGGAGAAGGCACCCACACTGAAAGTGCCTGGAGGGAACACTGGGGCTTCTTCTCAGTGTCTCTGACATAGGGTTTCACTGTCCCGGGAAAGTCTCTGCTAACACCCTGCAGAGCGCTGTGCCCAATCTACAGAAACGTCTTGCGGTATCTCCTACAGGGAAAGTGCCAGGAGGGAATTGTCGAGCTTGTTCTCAGTGTCTCTGAGAATTGCTCTGATTATCCCTGTGACCTCTTTGCTAAGACTCTCCAGAGAGCCGTCCTCAAAACCAACACACATCTTGACATATCTCCCACATTGATCGCAGTGTCTCCAGGAACGGCATTCAAGGAGCCAGGAACTTTTCTCCCTACACTGTCCATTGAGTTGTCCTCAAAACCAATATACATCCTGCTATATCTCCCACATGGAAAGTGCCAGGAGGGAGAAGTGGCGATTATGTTTAGACTTTCTCGGAACTGCTTCAAATCAACTAGATATCTTTGTGCTGTAAATCTCCCAACAGCCAAACGCAAAAGCAGCAAACATCTCGCTGTATGTCCCACATCCAAAGTGCCAAGAGAGAGCTTGCTCTCCCTGTCTTTGAGTACTGTTTTCGCTGTGCCGGTTACCTCTTTGCTAACATTCTCTTCAGCGCTGCAGGGAAACCAGGAACCACGTGGAGAAGGCACCCACACTGAAAGTGCCTGGAGGGAACATTGGGGCTTCTTCTCAGTGTCTCTGACATAGGGTTTCACTGTCCCGGGAAAGTCTCTGCTAACACCCTGCAGAGCGCTGTGCCCAATCTACAGAAACGTCTTGCGGTATCTCCTACAGGGAAAGTGCCAGGAGGGAATTGTCGAGCTTGTTCTCAGTGTCTCTGAGAATTGCTCTGATTATCCCTGTGACCTCTTTGCTAAGACTCTCCAGAGAGCCGTCCTCAAAACCAACACACATCTTGACATATCTCCCTCATTGATCGCAGTGTCTCCAGGAACGGCATTCAAGGAGCCAGGAACTTTTCTCCCTACACTGTCCATTGAGTTGTCCTCAAAACCAATATACATCCTGCTATATCTCCCACATGGAAAGTGCCAGGAGGGAGAAGTGGCGATTATGTTTAGACTTTCTCGGAACTGCTTCAAATCAACTAGATATCTTTGTGCTGTAAATCTCCCAACAGCCAAACGCAAAAGCAGCAAACATCTCGCTGTATGTCCCACATCCAAAGTGCCAAGAGAGAGCTTGCTCTCCCTGTCTTTGAGTACTGTTTTCGCTGTGCCGGTTACCTCTTTGCTAACATTCTCTTCAGCGCTGCAGGGAAACCAGGAACCACGTGGAGAAGGCACCCACACTGAAAGTGCCTGGAGGGAACACTGGGGCTTCTTCTCAGTGTCTCTGACATAGGGTTTCACTGTCCCGGGAAAGTCTCTGCTAACACCCTGCAGAGCGCTGTGCCCAATCTACAGAAACGTCTTGCGGTATCTCCTACAGGGAAAGTGCCAGGAGGGAATTGTCGAGCTTGTTCTCAGTGTCTCTGAGAATTGCTCTGATTATCCCTGTGACCTCTTTGCTAAGACTCTCCAGAGAGCCGTCCTCAAAACAAACACACATCTTGACATATCTCCCTCATTGATCGCAGTGTCTCCAGGAACGGCATTCAAGGAGCCAGGAACTTTTCTCCCTTCACTGTCCATTGAGTTGTCCTCAAAACCAATATACATCCTGCTATATCTCCCACATGGAAAGTGCCAGGAGGGAGAAGTGGCGATTATGTTTAGACTTTCTCGGAACTGCTTCAAATCAACTAGATATCTTTGTGCTGTAAATCTCCCAACAGCCAAACGCAAAAGCAGCAAACATCTCGCTGTATGTCCCACATCCAAAGTGCCAAGAGAGAGCTTGCTCTCCCTCTCTTTGAGTACTGTTTTCGCTGTGCCGGTTACCTCTTTGCTAACATTCTCTTCAGCGCTGCAGGGAAACCAGGAACCACGTGGAGAAGGCACCCACACTGAAAGTGCCTGGAGGGAACATTGGGGCTTCTTCTCAGTGTCTCTGACATAGGGTTTCACTGTCCCGGGAAAGTCTCTGCTAACACCCTGCAGAGCGCTGTGCCCAATCTACAGAAACGTCTTGCGGTATCTCCTACAGGGAAAGTGCCAGGAGGGAACTGTCCATCTTGTTCTCAGTGTCTCTGAGAATTGCTCTGATTATCCCTGTGACCTCTTTGCTAAGACTCTCCAGAGAGCCGTCCTCAAAACCAACACACATCTTGACATATCTCCCACATTGATCGCAGTGTCTCCAGGAACGGCATTCAAGGAGCCAGGAACTTTTCTCCCTACACTGTCCATTGAGTTGTCCTCAAAACCAATATACATCCTGCTATATCTCCCACATGGAAAGTGCCAGGAGGGAGAAGTGGCGATTATGTTTAGACTTTCTCGGAACTGCTTCAAATCAACTAGATATCTTTGTGCTGTAAATCTCCCAACAGCCAAACGCAAAAGCAGCAAACATCTCGCTGTATGTCCCACATCCAAAGTGCCAAGAGAGAGCTTGCTCTCCCTCTCTTTGAGTACTGTTTTCGCTGTGCCGGTTACCTCTTTGCTAACATTCTCTTCAGCGCTGCAGGGAAACCAGGAACCACGTGGAGAAGGCACCCACACTGAAAGTGCCTGGAGGGAACATTGGGGCTTCTTCTCAGTGTCTCTGACATAGGGTTTCACTGTCCCGGGAAAGTCTCTGCTAACACCCTGCAGAGCGCTGTGCCCAATCTACAGAAACGTCTTGCGGTATCTCCTACAGGGAAAGTGCCAGGAGGGAATTGTCGAGCTTGTTCTCAGTGTCTCTGAGAATTGCTCTGATTATCCCTGTGACCTCTTTGCTAAGACTCTCCAGAGAGCCGTCCTCAAAACCAACACACATCTTGACATATCTCCCTCATTGATCGCAGTGTCTCCAGGAACGGCATTCAAGGAGCCAGGAACTTTTCTCCCTACACTGTCCGTTGAGTTGTCCTCAAAACCAATATACATCCTGCTATATCTCCCACATGGAAAGTGCCAGGAGGGAGAAGTGGCGATTATGTTTAGACTTTCTCGGAACTGCTTCAAATCAACTAGATATCTTTGTGCTGTAAATCTCCCAACAGCCAAACGCAAAAGCAGCAAACATCTCGCTGTATGTCCCACATCCAAAGTGCCAAGAGAGAGCTTGCTCTCCCTCTCTTTGAGTACTGTTTTCGCTGTGCCGGTTACCTCTTTGCTAACATTCTCTTCAGCGCTGCAGGGAAACCAGGAACCACGTGGAGAAGGCACCCACACTGAAAGTGCCTGGAGGGAACATTGGGGCTTCTTCTCAGTGTCTCTGACATAGGGTTTCACTGTCCCGGGAAAGTCTCTGCTAACACCCTGCAGAGCGCTGTGCCCAATCTACAGAAACGTCTTGCGGTATCTCCTACAGGGAAAGTGCCAGGAGGGAATTGTCGAGCTTGTTCTCAGTGTCTCTGAGAATTGCTCTGATTATCCCTGTGACCTCTTTGCTAAGACTCTCCAGAGAGCCGTCCTCAAAACAAACACACATCTTGACATATCTCCCTCATTGATCGCAGTGTCTCCAGGAACGGCATTCAAGGAGCCAGGAACTTTTCTCCCTACACTGTCCATTGAGTTGTCCTCAAAACCAATATACATCCTGCTATATCTCCCACATGGAAAGTGCCAGGAGGGAGAAGTGGCGATTATGTTTAGACTTTCTCGGAACTGCTTCAAATCAACTAGATATCTTTGTGCTGTAAATCTCCCAACAGCCAAACGCAAAAGCAGCAAACATCTCGCTGTATGTCCCACATCCAAAGTGCCAAGAGAGAGCTTGCTCTCCCTCTCTTTGAGTACTGTTTTCGCTGTGCCGGTTACCTCTTTGCTAACATTCTCTTCAGCGCTGCAGGGAAACCAGGAACCACGTGGAGAAGGCACCCACACTGAAAGTGCCTGGAGGGAACATTGGGGCTTCTTCTCAGTGTCTCTGACATAGGGTTTCACTGTCCCGGGAAAGTCTCTGCTAACACCCTGCAGAGCGCTGTGCCCAATCTACAGAAACGTCTTGCGGTATCTCCTACAGGGAAAGTGCCAGGAGGGAACTGTCCATCTTGTTCTCAGTGTCTCTGAGAATTGCTCTGATTATCCCTGTGACCTCTTTGCTAAGACTCTCCAGAGAGCCGTCCTCAAAACAAACACACATCTTGACATATCTCCCACATTGATCGCAGTGTCTCCAGGAACGGCATTCAAGGAGCCAGGAACTTTTCTCCCTACACTGTCCATTGAGTTGTCCTCAAAACCAATATACATCCTGCTATATCTCCCACATGGAAAGTGCCAGGAGGGAGAAGTGGCGATTATGTTTAGACTTTCTCGGAACTGCTTCAAATCAACTAGATATCTTTGTGCTGTAAATCTCCCAACAGCCAAACGCAAAAGCAGCAAACATCTCGCTGTATGTCCCACATCCAAAGTGCCAAGAGAGAGCTTGCTCTCCCTGTCTTTGAGTACTGTTTTCGCTGTGCCGGTTACCTCTTTGCTAACATTCTCTTCAGCGCTGCAGGGAAACCAGGAACCACGTGGAGAAGGCACCCACACTGAAAGTGCCTGGAGGGAACATTGGGGCTTCTTCTCAGTGTCTCTGACATAGGGTTTCACTGTCCCGGGAAAGTCTCTGCTAACACCCTGCAGAGCGCTGTGCCCAATCTACAGAAACGTCTTGCGGTATCTCCTACAGGGAAAGTGCCAGGAGGGAACTGTCCATCTTGTTCTCAGTGTCTCTGAGAATTGCTCTGATTATCCCTGTGACCTCTTTGCTAAGACTCTCCAGAGAGCCGTCCTCAAAACCAACACACATCTTGACATATCTCCCTCATTGATCGCAGTGTCTCCAGGAACGGCATTCAAGGAGCCAGGAACTTTTCTCCCTACACTGTCCGTTGAGTTGTCCTCAAAACCAATATACATCCTGCTATATCTCCCACATGGAAAGTGCCAGGAGGGAGAAGTGGCGATTATGTTTAGACTTTCTCGGAACTGCTTCAAATCAACTAGATATCTTTGTGCTGTAAATCTCCCAACAGCCAAACGCAAAAGCAGCAAACATCTCGCTGTATGTCCCACATCCAAAGTGCCAAGAGAGAGCTTGCTCTCCCTGTCTTTGAGTACTGTTTTCGCTGTGCCGGTTACCTCTTTGCTAACATTCTCTTCAGCGCTGCAGGGAAACCAGGAACCACGTGGAGAAGGCACCCACACTGAAAGTGCCTGGAGGGAACATTGGGGCTTCTTCTCAGTGTCTCTGACATAGGGTTTCACTGTCCCGGGAAAGTCTCTGCTAACACCCTGCAGAGCGCTGTGCCCAATCTACAGAAACGTCTTGCGGTATCTCCTACAGGGAAAGTGCCAGGAGGGAACTGTCCATCTTGTTCTCAGTGTCTCTGAGAATTGCTCTGATTATCCCTGTGACCTCTTTGCTAAGACTCTCCAGAGAGCCGTCCTCAAAACCAACACACATCTTGACATATCTCCCACATTGATCGCAGTGTCTCCAGGAACGGCATTCAAGGAGCCAGGAACTTTTCTCCCTACACTGTCCATTGAGTTGTCCTCAAAACCAATATACATCCTGCTATATCTCCCACATGGAAAGTGCCAGGAGGGAGAAGTGGCGATTATGTTTAGACTTTCTCGGAACTGCTTCAAATCAACTAGATATCTTTGTGCTGTAAATCTCCCAACAGCCAAACGCAAAAGCAGCAAACATCTCGCTGTATGTCCCACATCCAAAGTGCCAAGAGAGAGCTTGCTCTCCCTCTCTTTGAGTACTGTATTCACTGTCCCGGTTACCTCTTTGCTAACATTCTCTTCAGCGCTGCAGGGAAACCAGGAACCACGTGGAGAAGGCACCCACACTGAAAGTGCCTGGAGGGAACATTGGGGCTTCTTCTCAGTGTCTCTGACATAGGGTTTCACTGTCCCGGGAAAGTCTCTGCTAACACCCTGCAGAGCGCTGTGCCCAATCTACAGAAACGTCTTGCGGTATCTCCTACAGGGAAAGTGCCAGGAGGGAATTGTCGAGCTTGTTCTCAGTGTCTCTGAGAATTGCTCTGATTATCCCTGTGACCTCTTTGCTAAGACTCTCCAGAGAGCCGTCCTCAAAACCAACACACATCTTGACATATCTCCCTCATTGATCGCAGTGTCTCCAGGAACGGCATTCAAGGAGCCAGGAACTTTTCTCCCTACACTGTCCGTTGAGTTGTCCTCAAAACCAATATACATCCTGCTATATCTCCCACATGGAAAGTGCCAGGAGGGAGAAGTGGCGATTATGTTTAGACTTTCTCGGAACTGCTTCAAATCAACTAGATATCTTTGTGCTGTAAATCTCCCAACAGCCAAACGCAAAAGCAGCAAACATCTCGCTGTATGTCCCACATCCAAAGTGCCAAGAGAGAGCTTGCTCTCCCTGTCTTTGAGTACTGTTTTCGCTGTGCCGGTTACCTCTTTGCTAACATTCTCTTCAGCGCTGCAGGGAAACCAGGAACCACGTGGAGAAGGCACCCACACTGAAAGTGCCTGGAGGGAACATTGGGGCTTCTTCTCAGTGTCTCTGACATAGGGTTTCACTGTCCCGGGAAAGTCTCTGCTAACACCCTGCAGAGCGCTGTGCCCAATCTACAGAAACGTCTTGCGGTATCTCCTACAGGGAAAGTGCCAGGAGGGAATTGTCGAGCTTGTTCTCAGTGTCTCTGAGAATTGCTCTGATTATCCCTGTGACCTCTTTGCTAAGACTCTCCAGAGAGCCGTCCTCAAAACCAACACACATCTTGACATATCTCCCTCATTGATCGCAGTGTCTCCAGGAACGGCATTCAAGGAGCCAGGAACTTTTCTCCCTACACTGTCCATTGAGTTGTCCTCAAAACCAATATACATCCTGCTATATCTCCCACATGGAAAGTGCCAGGAGGGAGAAGTGGCGATTATGTTTAGACTTTCTCGGAACTGCTTCAAATCAACTAGATATCTTTGTGCTGTAAATCTCCCAACAGCCAAACGCAAAAGCAGCAAACATCTCGCTGTATGTCCCACATCCAAAGTGCCAAGAGAGAGCTTGCTCTCCCTGTCTTTGAGTACTGTTTTCGCTGTGCCGGTTACCTCTTTGCTAACATTCTCTTCAGCGCTGCAGGGAAACCAGGAACCACGTGGAGAAGGCACCCACACTGAAAGTGCCTGGAGGGAACATTGGGGCTTCTTCTCAGTGTCTCTGACATAGGGTTTCACTGTCCCGGGAAAGTCTCTGCTAACACCCTGCAGAGCGCTGTGCCCAATCTACAGAAACGTCTTGCGGTATCTCCTACAGGGAAAGTGCCAGGAGGGAACTGTCCATCTTGTTCTCAGTGTCTCTGAGAATTGCTCTGATTATCCCTGTGACCTCTTTGCTAAGACTCTCCAGAGAGCCGTCCTCAAAACCAACACACATCTTGACATATCTCCCACATTGATCGCAGTGTCTCCAGGAACGGCATTCAAGGAGCCAGGAACTTTTCTCCCTACACTGTCCATTGAGTTGTCCTCAAAACCAATATACATCCTGCTATATCTCCCACATGGAAAGTGCCAGGAGGGAGAAGTGGCGATTATGTTTAGACTTTCTCGGAACTGCTTCAAATCAACTAGATATCTTTGTGCTGTAAATCTCCCAACAGCCAAACGCAAAAGCAGCAAACATCTCGCTGTATGTCCCACATCCAAAGTGCCAAGAGAGAGCTTGCTCTCCCTCTCTTTGAGTACTGTTTTCGCTGTGCCGGTTACCTCTTTGCTAACATTCTCTTCAGCGCTGCAGGGAAACCAGGAACCACGTGGAGAAGGCACCCACACTGAAAGTGCCTGGAGGGAACATTGGGGCTTCTTCTCAGTGTCTCTGACATAGGGTTTCACTGTCCCGGGAAAGTCTCTGCTAACACCCTGCAGAGCGCTGTGCCCAATCTACAGAAACGTCTTGCGGTATCTCCTACAGGGAAAGTGCCAGGAGGGAACTGTCCATCTTGTTCTCAGTGTCTCTGAGAATTGCTCTGATTATCCCTGTGACCTCTTTGCTAAGACTCTCCAGAGAGCCGTCCTCAAAACCAACACACATCTTGACATATCTCCCACATTGATCGCAGTGTCTCCAGGAACGGCATTCAAGGAGCCAGGAACTTTTCTCCCTACACTGTCCATTGAGTTGTCCTCAAAACCAATATACATCCTGCTATATCTCCCACATGGAAAGTGCCAGGAGGGAGAAGTGGCGATTATGTTTAGACTTTCTCGGAACTGCTTCAAATCAACTAGATATCTTTGTGCTGTAAATCTCCCAACAGCCAAACGCAAAAGCAGCAAACATCTCGCTGTATGTCCCACATCCAAAGTGCCAAGAGAGAGCTTGCTCTCCCTGTCTTTGAGTACTGTTTTCGCTGTGCCGGTTACCTCTTTGCTAACATTCTCTTCAGCGCTGCAGGGAAACCAGGAACCACGTGGAGAAGGCACCCACACTGAAAGTGCCTGGAGGGAACATTGGGGCTTCTTCTCAGTGTCTCTGACATAGGGTTTCACTGTCCCGGGAAAGTCTCTGCTAACACCCTGCAGAGCGCTGTGCCCAATCTACAGAAACGTCTTGCGGTATCTCCTACAGGGAAAGTGCCAGGAGGGAACTGTCCATCTTGTTCTCAGTGTCTCTGAGAATTGCTCTGATTATCCCTGTGACCTCTTTGCTAAGACTCTCCAGAGAGCCGTCCTCAAAACCAACACACATCTTGACATATCTCCCACATTGATCGCAGTGTCTCCAGGAACGGCATTCAAGGAGCCAGGAACTTTTCTCCCTACACTGTCCATTGAGTTGTCCTCAAAACCAATATACATCCTGCTATATCTCCCACATGGAAAGTGCCAGGAGGGAGAAGTGGCGATTATGTTTAGACTTTCTCGGAACTGCTTCAAATCAACTAGATATCTTTGTGCTGTAAATCTCCCAACAGCCAAACGCAAAAGCAGCAAACATCTCGCTGTATGTCCCACATCCAAAGTGCCAAGAGAGAGCTTGCTCTCCCTGTCTTTGAGTACTGTTTTCGCTGTGCCGGTTACCTCTTTGCTAACATTCTCTTCAGCGCTGCAGGGAAACCAGGAACCACGTGGAGAAGGCACCCACACTGAAAGTGCCTGGAGGGAACATTGGGGCTTCTTCTCAGTGTCTCTGACATAGGGTTTCACTGTCCCGGGAAAGTCTCTGCTAACACCCTGCAGAGCGCTGTGCCCAATCTACAGAAACGTCTTGCGGTATCTCCTACAGGGAAAGTGCCAGGAGGGAACTGTCCATCTTGTTCTCAGTGTCTCTGAGAATTGCTCTGATTATCCCTGTGACCTCTTTGCTAAGACTCTCCAGAGAGCCGTCCTCAAAACCAACACACATCTTGACATATCTCCCACATTGATCGCAGTGTCTCCAGGAACGGCATTCAAGGAGCCAGGAACTTTTCTCCCTACACTGTCCATTGAGTTGTCCTCAAAACCAATATACATCCTGCTATATCTCCCACATGGAAAGTGCCAGGAGGGAGAAGTGGCGATTATGTTTAGACTTTCTCGGAACTGCTTCAAATCAACTAGATATCTTTGTGCTGTAAATCTCCCAACAGCCAAACGCAAAAGCAGCAAACATCTCGCTGTATGTCCCACATCCAAAGTGCCAAGAGAGAGCTTGCTCTCCCTCTCTTTGAGTACTGTTTTCACTGTCCCGGTTACCTCTTTGCTAACATTCTCTTCAGCGCTGCAGGGAAACCAGGAACCACGTGGAGAAGGCACCCACACTGAAAGTGCCTGGAGGGAACATTGGGGCTTCTTCTCAGTGTCTCTGACATAGGGTTTCACTGTCCCGGGAAAGTCTCTGCTAACACCCTGCAGAGCGCTGTGCCCAATCTACAGAAACGTCTTGCGGTATCTCCTACAGGGAAAGTGCCAGGAGGGAACTGTCCATCTTGTTCTCAGTGTCTCTGAGAATTGCTCTGATTATCCCTGTGACCTCTTTGCTAAGACTCTCCAGAGAGCCGTCCTCAAAACCAACACACATCTTGACATATCTCCCACATTGATCGCAGTGTCTCCAGGAACGGCATTCAAGGAGCCAGGAACTTTTCTCCCTACACTGTCCATTGAGTTGTCCTCAAAACCAATATACATCCTGCTATATCTCCCACATGGAAAGTGCCAGGAGGGAGAAGTGGCGATTATGTTTAGACTTTCTCGGAACTGCTTCAAATCTACTAGATATCTTTGTGCTGTAAATCTCCCAACAGCCAAACGCAAAAGCAGCAAACATCTCGCTGTATGTCCCACATCCAAAGTGCCAAGAGAGAGCTTGCTCTCCCTCTCTTTGAGTACTGTTTTCGCTGTGCCGGTTACCTCTTTGCTAACATTCTCTTCAGCGCTGCAGGGAAACCAGGAACCACGTGGAGAAGGCACCCACACTGAAAGTGCCTGGAGGGAACACTGGGGCTTCTTCTCAGTGTCTCTGACATAGGGTTTCACTGTCCCGGGAAAGTCTCTGCTAACACCCTGCAGAGCGCTGTGCCCAATCTACAGAAACGTCTTGCGGTATCTCCTACAGGGAAAGTGCCAGGAGGGAACTGTCCATCTTGTTCTCAGTGTCTCTGAGAATTGCTCTGATTATCCCTGTGACCTCTTTGCTAAGACTCTCCAGAGAGCCGTCCTCAAAACCAACACACATCTTGACATATCTCCCTCATTGATCGCAGTGTCTCCAGGAACGGCATTCAAGGAGCCAGGAACTTTTCTCCCTACACTGTCCATTGAGTTGTCCTCAAAACCAATATACATCCTGCTATATCTCCCACATGGAAAGTGCCAGGAGGGAGAAGTGGCGATTATGTTTAGACTTTCTCGGAACTGCTTCAAATCAACTAGATATCTTTGTGCTGTAAATCTCCCAACAGCCAAACGCAAAAGCAGCAAACATCTCGCTGTATGTCCCACATCCAAAGTGCCAAGAGAGAGCTTGCTCTCCCTGTCTTTGAGTACTGTTTTCGCTGTGCCGGTTACCTCTTTGCTAACATTCTCTTCAGCGCTGCAGGGAAACCAGGAACCACGTGGAGAAGGCACCCACACTGAAAGTGCCTGGAGGGAACATTGGGGCTTCTTCTCAGTGTCTCTGACATAGGGTTTCACTGTCCCGGGAAAGTCTCTGCTAACACCCTGCAGAGCGCTGTGCCCAATCTACAGAAACGTCTTGCGGTATCTCCTACAGGGAAAGTGCCAGGAGGGAACTGTCCATCTTGTTCTCAGTGTCTCTGAGAATTGCTCTGATTATCCCTGTGACCTCTTTGCTAAGACTCTCCAGAGAGCCGTCCTCAAAACCAACACACATCTTGACATATCTCCCACATTGATCGCAGTGTCTCCAGGAACGGCATTCAAGGAGCCAGGAACTTTTCTCCCTACACTGTCCATTGAGTTGTCCTCAAAACCAATATACATCCTGCTATATCTCCCACATGGAAAGTGCCAGGAGGGAGAAGTGGCGATTATGTTTAGACTTTCTCGGAACTGCTTCAAATCAACTAGATATCTTTGTGCTGTAAATCTCCCAACAGCCAAACGCAAAAGCAGCAAACATCTCGCTGTATGTCCCACATCCAAAGTGCCAAGAGAGAGCTTGCTCTCCCTCTCTTTGAGTACTGTTTTCGCTGTGCCGGTTACCTCTTTGCTAACATTCTCTTCAGCGCTGCAGGGAAACCAGGAACCACGTGGAGAAGGCACCCACACTGAAAGTGCCTGGAGGGAACATTGGGGCTTCTTCTCAGTGTCTCTGACATAGGGTTTCACTGTCCCGGGAAAGTCTCTGCTAACACCCTGCAGAGCGCTGTGCCCAATCTACAGAAACGTCTTGCGGTATCTCCTACAGGGAAAGTGCCAGGAGGGAACTGTCCATCTTGTTCTCAGTGTCTCTGAGAATTGCTCTGATTATCCCTGTGACCTCTTTGCTAAGACTCTCCAGAGAGCCGTCCTCAAAACCAACACACATCTTGACATATCTCCCACATTGATCGCAGTGTCTCCAGGAACGGCATTCAAGGAGCCAGGAACTTTTCTCCCTACACTGTCCATTGAGTTGTCCTCAAAACCAATATACATCCTGCTATATCTCCCACATGGAAAGTGCCAGGAGGGAGAAGTGGCGATTATGTTTAGACTTTCTCGGAACTGCTTCAAATCAACTAGATATCTTTGTGCTGTAAATCTCCCAACAGCCAAACGCAAAAGCAGCAAACATCTCGCTGTATGTCCCACATCCAAAGTGCCAAGAGAGAGCTTGCTCTCCCTCTCTTTGAGTACTGTTTTCACTGTCCCGGTTACCTCTTTGCTAACATTCTCTTCAGCGCTGCAGGGAAACCAGGAACCACGTGGAGAAGACACCCACACTGAAAGTGCCTGGAGGGAACATTGGGGCTTCTTCTCAGTGTCTCTGACATAGGGTTTCACTGTCCCGGGAAAGTCTCTGCTAACACCCTGCAGAGCGCTGTGCCCAATCTACAGAAACGTCTTGCGGTATCTCCTACAGGGAAAGTGCCAGGAGGGAACTGTCCATCTTGTTCTCAGTGTCTCTGAGAATTGCTCTGATTATCCCTGTGACCTCTTTGCTAAGACTCTCCAGAGAGCCGTCCTCAAAACCAACACACATCTTGACATATCTCCCTCATTGATCGCAGTGTCTCCAGGAACGGCATTCAAGGAGCCAGGAACTTTTCTCCCTACACTGTCCATTGAGTTGTCCTCAAAACCAATATACATCCTGCTATATCTCCCACATGGAAAGTGCCAGGAGGGAGAAGTGGCGATTATGTTTAGACTTTCTCGGAACTGCTTCAAATCAACTAGATATCTTTGTGCTGTAAATCTCCCAACAGCCAAACGCAAAAGCAGCAAACATCTCGCTGTATGTCCCACATCCAAAGTGCCAAGAGAGAGCTTGCTCTCCCTGTCTTTGAGTACTGTTTTCACTGTCCCGGTTACCTCTTTGCTAACATTCTCTTCTGCGCTGCAGGGAAACCAGGAACCACGTGGAGAAGGCACCCACACTGAAAGTGCCTGGAGGGAACATTGGGGCTTCTTCTCAGTGTCTCTGACATAGGGTTTCACTGTCCCGGGAAAGTCTCTGCTAACACCCTGCAGAGCGCTGTGCCCAATCTACAGAAACGTCTTGCGGTATCTCCTACAGGGAAAGTGCCAGGAGGGACCTGTCCATCTTGTTCTCAGTGTCTCTGAGAATTGCTCTGATTATCCCTGTGACCTCTTTGCTAAGACTCTCCAGAGAGCCGTCCTCAAAACCAACACACATCTTGACATATCTCCCACATTGATCGCAGTGTCTCCAGGAACGGCATTCAAGGAGCCAGGAACTTTTCTCCCTACACTGTCCATTGAGTTGTCCTCAAAACCAATATACATCCTGCTATATCTCCCACATGGAAAGTGCCAGGAGGGAGAAGTGGCGATTATGTTTAGACTTTCTCGGAACTGCTTCAAATCAACTAGATATCTTTGTGCTGTAAATCTCCCAACAGCCAAACGCAAAAGCAGCAAACATCTCGCTGTATGTCCCACATCCAAAGTGCCAAGAGAGAGCTTGCTCTCCCTGTCTTTGAGTACTGTTTTCGCTGTGCCGGTTACCTCTTTGCTAACATTCTCTTCAGCGCTGCAGGGAAACCAGGAACCACGTGGAGAAGGCACCCACACTGAAAGTGCCTGGAGGGAACATTGGGGCTTCTTCTCAGTGTCTCTGACATAGGGTTTCACTGTCCCGGGAAAGTCTCTGCTAACACCCTGCAGAGCGCTGTGCCCAATCTACAGAAACGTCTTGCGGTATCTCCTACAGGGAAAGTGCCAGGAGGGAACTGTCCATCTTGTTCTCAGTGTCTCTGAGAATTGCTCTGATTATCCCTGTGACCTCTTTGCTAAGACTCTCCAGAGAGCCGTCCTCAAAACCAACACACATCTTGACATATCTCCCACATTGATCGCAGTGTCTCCAGGAACGGCATTCAAGGAGCCAGGAACTTTTCTCCCTACACTGTCCATTGAGTTGTCCTCAAAACCAATATACATCCTGCTATATCTCCCACATGGAAAGTGCCAGGAGGGAGAAGTGGCGATTATGTTTAGACTTTCTCGGAACTGCTTCAAATCAACTAGATATCTTTGTGCTGTAAATCTCCCAACAGCCAAACGCAAAAGCAGCAAACATCTCGCTGTATGTCCCACATCCAAAGTGCCAAGAGAGAGCTTGCTCTCCCTCTCTTTGAGTACTGTTTTCGCTGTGCCGGTTACCTCTTTGCTAACATTCTCTTCAGCGCTGCAGGGAAACCAGGAACCACGTGGAGAAGGCACCCACACTGAAAGTGCCTGGAGGGAACATTGGGGCTTCTTCTCAGTGTCTCTGACATAGGGTTTCACTGTCCCGGGAAAGTCTCTGCTAACACCCTGCAGAGCGCTGTGCCCAATCTACAGAAACGTCTTGCGGTATCTCCTACAGGGAAAGTGCCAGGAGGGAACTGTCCATCTTGTTCTCAGTGTCTCTGAGAATTGCTCTGATTATCCCTGTGACCTCTTTGCTAAGACTCTCCAGAGAGCCGTCCTCAAAACAAACACACATCTTGACATATCTCCCACATTGATCGCAGTGTCTCCAGGAACGGCATTCAAGGAGCCAGGAACTTTTCTCCCTACACTGTCCATTGAGTTGTCCTCAAAACCAATATACATCCTGCTATATCTCCCACATGGAAAGTGCCAGGAGGGAGAAGTGGCGATTATGTTTAGACTTTCTCGGAACTGCTTCAAATCAACTAGATATCTTTGTGCTGTAAATCTCCCAACAGCCAAACGCAAAAGCAGCAAACATCTCGCTGTATGTCCCACATCCAAAGTGCCAAGAGAGAGCTTGCTCTCCCTCTCTTTGAGTACTGTTTTCGCTGTGCCGGTTACCTCTTTGCTAACATTCTCTTCAGCGCTGCAGGGAAACCAGGAACCACGTGGAGAAGGCACCCACACTGAAAGTGCCTGGAGGGAACATTGGGGCTTCTTCTCAGTGTCTCTGACATAGGGTTTCACTGTCCCGGGAAAGTCTCTGCTAACACCCTGCAGAGCGCTGTGCCCAATCTACAGAAACGTCTTGCGGTATCTCCTACAGGGAAAGTGCCAGGAGGGAACTGTCCATCTTGTTCTCAGTGTCTCTGAGAATTGCTCTGATTATCCCTGTGACCTCTTTGCTAAGACTCTCCAGAGAGCCGTCCTCAAAACCAACACACATCTTGACATATCTCCCTCATTGATCGCAGTGTCTCCAGGAACGGCATTCAAGGAGCCAGGAACTTTTCTCCCTACACTGTCCATTGAGTTGTCCTCAAAACCAATATACATCCTGCTATATCTCCCACATGGAAAGTGCCAGGAGGGAGAAGTGGCGATTATGTTTAGACTTTCTCGGAACTGCTTCAAATCAACTAGATATCTTTGTGCTGTAAATCTCCCAACAGCCAAACGCAAAAGCAGCAAACATCTCGCTGTATGTCCCACATCCAAAGTGCCAAGAGAGAGCTTGCTCTCCCTGTCTTTGAGTACTGTTTTCACTGTCCCGGTTACCTCTTTGCTAACATTCTCTTCAGCGCTGCAGGGAAACCAGGAACCACGTGGAGAAGGCACCCACACTGAAAGTGCCTGGAGGGAACATTGGGGCTTCTTCTCAGTGTCTCTGACATAGGGTTTCACTGTCCCGGGAAAGTCTCTGCTAACACCCTGCAGAGCGCTGTGCCCAATCTACAGAAACGTCTTGCGGTATCTCCTACAGGGAAAGTGCCAGGAGGGAACTGTCCATCTTGTTCTCAGTGTCTCTGAGAATTGCTCTGATTATCCCTGTGACCTCTTTGCTAAGACTCTCCAGAGAGCCGTCCTCAAAACCAACACACATCTTGACATATCTCCCACATTGATCGCAGTGTCTCCAGGAACGGCATTCAAGGAGCCAGGAACTTTTCTCCCTACACTGTCCATTGAGTTGTCCTCAAAACCAATATACATCCTGCTATATCTCCCACATGGAAAGTGCCAGGAGGGAGAAGTGGCGATTATGTTTAGACTTTCTCGGAACTGCTTCAAATCAACTAGATATCTTTGTGCTGTAAATCTCCCAACAGCCAAACGCAAAAGCAGCAAACATCTCGCTGTATGTCCCACATCCAAAGTGCCAAGAGAGAGCTTGCTCTCCCTGTCTTTGAGTACTGTTTTCGCTGTCCCGGTTACCTCTTTGCTAACATTCTCTTCAGCGCTGCAGGGAAACCAGGAACCACGTGGAGAAGGCACCCACACTGAAAGTGCCTGGAGGGAACATTGGGGCTTCTTCTCAGTGTCTCTGACATAGGGTTTCACTGTCCCGGGAAAGTCTCTGCTAACACCCTGCAGAGCGCTGTGCCCAATCTACAGAAACGTCTTGCGGTATCTCCTACAGGGAAAGTGCCAGGAGGGAATTGTCGAGCTTGTTCTCAGTGTCTCTGAGAATTGCTCTGATTATCCCTGTGACCTCTTTGCTAAGACTCTCCAGAGAGCCGTCCTCAAAACCAACACACATCTTGACATATCTCCCACATTGATCGCAGTGTCTCCAGGAACGGCATTCAAGGAGCCAGGAACTTTTCTCCCTACACTGTCCATTGAGTTGTCCTCAAAACCAATATACATCCTGCTATATCTCCCACATGGAAAGTGCCAGGAGGGAGAAGTGGCGATTATGTTTAGACTTTCTCGGAACTGCTTCAAATCAACTAGATATCTTTGTGCTGTAAATCTCCCAACAGCCAAACGCAAAAGCAGCAAACATCTCGCTGTATGTCCCACATCCAAAGTGCCAAGAGAGAGCTTGCTCTCCCTGTCTTTGAGTACTGTTTTCGCTGTGCCGGTTACCTCTTTGCTAACATTCTCTTCAGCGCTGCAGGGAAACCAGGAACCACGTGGAGAAGGCACCCACACTGAAAGTGCCTGGAGGGAACACTGGGGCTTCTTCTCAGTGTCTCTGACATAGGGTTTCACTGTCCCGGGAAAGTCTCTGCTAACACCCTGCAGAGCGCTGTGCCCAATCTACAGAAACGTCTTGCGGTATCTCCTACAGGGAAAGTGCCAGGAGGGAATTGTCGAGCTTGTTCTCAGTGTCTCTGAGAATTGCTCTGATTATCCCTGTGACCTCTTTGCTAAGACTCTCCAGAGAGCCGTCCTCAAAACCAACACACATCTTGACATATCTCCCACATTGATCGCAGTGTCTCCAGGAACGGCATTCAAGGAGCCAGGAACTTTTCTCCCTACACTGTCCATTGAGTTGTCCTCAAAACCAATATACATCCTGCTATATCTCCCACATGGAAAGTGCCAGGAGGGAGAAGTGGCGATTATGTTTAGACTTTCTCGGAACTGCTTCAAATCAACTAGATATCTTTGTGCTGTAAATCTCCCAACAGCCAAACGCAAAAGCAGCAAACATCTCGCTGTATGTCCCACATCCAAAGTGCCAAGAGAGAGCTTGCTCTCCCTCTCTTTGAGTACTGTTTTCGCTGTGCCGGTTACCTCTTTGCTAACATTCTCTTCAGCGCTGCAGGGAAACCAGGAACCACGTGGAGAAGGCACCCACACTGAAAGTGCCTGGAGGGAACACTGGGGCTTCTTCTCAGTGTCTCTGACATAGGGTTTCACTGTCCCGGGAAAGTCTCTGCTAACACCCTGCAGAGCGCTGTGCCCAATCTACAGAAACGTCTTGCGGTATCTCCTACAGGGAAAGTGCCAGGAGGGAATTGTCGAGCTTGTTCTCAGTGTCTCTGAGAATTGCTCTGATTATCCCTGTGACCTCTTTGCTAAGACTCTCCAGAGAGCCGTCCTCAAAACCAACACACATCTTGACATATCTCCCACATTGATCGCAGTGTCTCCAGGAACGGCATTCAAGGAGCCAGGAACTTTTCTCCCTACACTGTCCATTGAGTTGTCCTCAAAACCAATATACATCCTGCTATATCTCCCACATGGAAAGTGCCAGGAGGGAGAAGTGGCGATTATGTTTAGACTTTCTCGGAACTGCTTCAAATCAACTAGATATCTTTGTGCTGTAAATCTCCCAACAGCCAAACGCAAAAGCAGCAAACATCTCGCTGTATGTCCCACATCCAAAGTGCCAAGAGAGAGCTTGCTCTCCCTCTCTTTGAGTACTGTTTTCGCTGTGCCGGTTACCTCTTTGCTAACATTCTCTTCAGCGCTGCAGGGAAACCAGGAACCACGTGGAGAAGGCACCCACACTGAAAGTGCCTGGAGGGAACACTGGGGCTGCTTCTCTGTGTCTCTGACATAGGGTTTCACTGTCCCGGGAAAGTCTCTGCTAACACCCTGCAGAGCGCTGTGCCCAATCTACAGAAACGTCTTGCGGTATCTCCTACAGGGAAAGTGCCAGGAGGGAACTGTCCATCTTGTTCTCAGTGTCTCTGAGAATTGCTCTGATTATCCCTGTGACCTCTTTGCTAAGACTCTCCAGAGAGCCGTCCTCAAAACCAACACACATCTTGACATATCTCCCACATTGATCGCAGTGTCTCCAGGAACGGCATTCAAGGAGCCAGGAACTTTTCTCCCTACACTGTCCATTGAGTTGTCCTCAAAACCAATATACATCCTGCTATATCTCCCACATGGAAAGTGCCAGGAGGGAGAAGTGGCGATTATGTTTAGACTTTCTCGGAACTGCTTCAAATCAACTAGATATCTTTGTGCTGTAAATCTCCCAACAGCCAAACGCAAAAGCAGCAAACATCTCGCTGTATGTCCCACATCCAAAGTGCCAAGAGAGAGCTTGCTCTCCCTCTCTTTGAGTACTGTTTTCGCTGTGCCGGTTACCTCTTTGCTAACATTCTCTTCAGCGCTGCAGGGAAACCAGGAACCACGTGGAGAAGGCACCCACACTGAAAGTGCCTGGAGGGAACACTGGGGCTTCTTCTCAGTGTCTCTGACATAGGGTTTCACTGTCCCGGGAAAGTCTCTGCTAACACCCTGCAGAGCGCTGTGCCCAATCTACAGAAACGTCTTGCGGTATCTCCTACAGGGAAAGTGCCAGGAGGGAATTGTCGAGCTTGTTCTCAGTGTCTCTGAGAATTGCTCTGATTATCCCTGTGACCTCTTTGCTAAGACTCTCCAGAGAGCCGTCCTCAAAACCAACACACATCTTGACATATCTCCCACATTGATCGCAGTGTCTCCAGGAACGGCATTCAAGGAGCCAGGAACTTTTCTCCCTACACTGTCCATTGAGTTGTCCTCAAAACCAATATACATCCTGCTATATCTCCCACATGGAAAGTGCCAGGAGGGAGAAGTGGCGATTATGTTTAGACTTTCTCGGAACTGCTTCAAATCAACTAGATATCTTTGTGCTGTAAATCTCCCAACAGCCAAACGCAAAAGCAGCAAACATCTCGCTGTATGTCCCACATCCAAAGTGCCAAGAGAGAGCTTGCTCTCCCTCTCTTTGAGTACTGTTTTCGCTGTGCCGGTTACCTCTTTGCTAACATTCTCTTCAGCGCTGCAGGGAAACCAGGAACCACGTGGAGAAGGCACCCACACTGAAAGTGCCTGGAGGGAACACTGGGGCTTCTTCTCAGTGTCTCTGACATAGGGTTTCACTGTCCCGGGAAAGTCTCTGCTAACACCCTGCAGAGCGCTGTGCCCAATCTACAGAAACGTCTTGCGGTATCTCCTACAGGGAAAGTGCCAGGAGGGAATTGTCGAGCTTGTTCTCAGTGTCTCTGAGAATTGCTCTGATTATCCCTGTGACCTCTTTGCTAAGACTCTCCAGAGAGCCGTCCTCAAAACCAACACACATCTTGACATATCTCCCACATTGATCGCAGTGTCTCCAGGAACGGCATTCAAGGAGCCAGGAACTTTTCTCCCTACACTGTCCATTGAGTTGTCCTCAAAACCAATATACATCCTGCTATATCTCCCACATGGAAAGTGCCAGGAGGGAGAAGTGGCGATTATGTTTAGACTTTCTCGGAACTGCTTCAAATCAACTAGATATCTTTGTGCTGTAAATCTCCCAACAGCCAAACGCAAAAGCAGCAAACATCTCGCTGTATGTCCCACATCCAAAGTGCCAAGAGAGAGCTTGCTCTCCCTGTCTTTGAGTACTGTTTTCGCTGTGCCGGTTACCTCTTTGCTAACATTCTCTTCAGCGCTGCAGGGAAACCAGGAACCACGTGGAGAAGGCACCCACACTGAAAGTGCCTGGAGGGAACATTGGGGCTTCTTCTCAGTGTCTCTGACATAGGGTTTCACTGTCCCGGGAAAGTCTCTGCTAACACCCTGCAGAGCGCTGTGCCCAATCTACAGAAACGTCTTGCGGTATCTCCTACAGGGAAAGTGCCAGGAGGGAACTGTCCATCTTGTTCTCAGTGTCTCTGAGAATTGCTCTGATTATCCCTGTGACCTCTTTGCTAAGACTCTCCAGAGAGCCGTCCTCAAAACCAACACACATCTTGACATATCTCCCACATTGATCGCAGTGTCTCCAGGAACGGCATTCAAGGAGCCAGGAACTTTTCTCCCTACACTGTCCATTGAGTTGTCCTCAAAACCAATATACATCCTGCTATATCTCCCACATGGAAAGTGCCAGGAGGGAGAAGTGGCGATTATGTTTAGACTTTCTCGGAACTGCTTCAAATCAACTAGATATCTTTGTGCTGTAAATCTCCCAACAGCCAAACGCAAAAGCAGCAAACATCTCGCTGTATGTCCCACATCCAAAGTGCCAAGAGAGAGCTTGCTCTCCCTGTCTTTGAGTACTGTTTTCGCTGTCCCGGTTACCTCTTTGCTAACATTCTCTTCAGCGCTGCAGGGAAACCAGGAACCACGTGGAGAAGGCACCCACACTGAAAGTGCCTGGAGGGAACATTGGGGCTTCTTCTCAGTGTCTCTGACATAGGGTTTCACTGTCCCGGGAAAGTCTCTGCTAACACCCTGCAGAGCGCTGTGCCCAATCTACAGAAACGTCTTGCGGTATCTCCTACAGGGAAAGTGCCAGGAGGGAACTGTCCATCTTGTTCTCAGTGTCTCTGAGAATTGCTCTGATTATCCCTGTGACCTCTTTGCTAAGACTCTCCAGAGAGCCGTCCTCAAAACCAACACACATCTTGACATATCTCCCACATTGATCGCAGTGTCTCCAGGAACGGCATTCAAGGAGCCAGGAACTTTTCTCCCTACACTGTCCATTGAGTTGTCCTCAAAACCAATATACATCCTGCTATATCTCCCACATGGAAAGTGCCAGGAGGGAGAAGTGGCGATTATGTTTAGACTTTCTCGGAACTGCTTCAAATCAACTAGATATCTTTGTGCTGTAAATCTCCCAACAGCCAAACGCAAAAGCAGCAAACATCTCGCTGTATGTCCCACATCCAAAGTGCCAAGAGAGAGCTTGCTCTCCCTCTCTTTGAGTACTGTTTTCGCTGTGCCGGTTACCTCTTTGCTAACATTCTCTTCAGCGCTGCAGGGAAACCAGGAACCACGTGGAGAAGGCACCCACACTGAAAGTGCCTGGAGGGAACATTGGGGCTTCTTCTCAGTGTCTCTGACATAGGGTTTCACTGTCCCGGGAAAGTCTCTGCTAACACCCTGCAGAGCGCTGTGCCCAATCTACAGAAACGTCTTGCGGTATCTCCTACAGGGAAAGTGCCAGGAGGGAACTGTCCATCTTGTTCTCAGTGTCTCTGAGAATTGCTCTGATTATCCCTGTGACCTCTTTGCTAAGACTCTCCAGAGAGCCGTCCTCAAAACCAACACACATCTTGACATATCTCCCTCATTGATCGCAGTGTCTCCAGGAACGGCATTCAAGGAGCCAGGAACTTTTCTCCCTACACTGTCCATTGAGTTGTCCTCAAAACCAATATACATCCTGCTATATCTCCCACATGGAAAGTGCCAGGAGGGAGAAGTGGCGATTATGTTTAGACTTTCTCGGAACTGCTTCAAATCAACTAGATATCTTTGTGCTGTAAATCTCCCAACAGCCAAACGCAAAAGCAGCAAACATCTCGCTGTATGTCCCACATCCAAAGTGCCAAGAGAGAGCTTGCTCTCCCTGTCTTTGAGTACTGTTTTCGCTGTGCCGGTTACCTCTTTGCTAACATTCTCTTCAGCGCTGCAGGGAAACCAGGAACCACGTGGAGAAGGCACCCACACTGAAAGTGCCTGGAGGGAACATTGGGGCTTCTTCTCAGTGTCTCTGACATAGGGTTTCACTGTCCCGGGAAAGTCTCTGCTAACACCCTGCAGAGCGCTGTGCCCAATCTACAGAAACGTCTTGCGGTATCTCCTACAGGGAAAGTGCCAGGAGGGAACTGTCCATCTTGTTCTCAGTGTCTCTGAGAATTGCTCTGATTATCCCTGTGACCTCTTTGCTAAGACTCTCCAGAGAGCCGTCCTCAAAACCAACACACATCTTGACATATCTCCCACATTGATCGCAGTGTCTCCAGGAACGGCATTCAAGGAGCCAGGAACTTTTCTCCCTACACTGTCCATTGAGTTGTCCTCAAAACCAATATACATCCTGCTATATCTCCCACATGGAAAGTGCCAGGAGGGAGAAGTGGCGATTATGTTTAGACTTTCTCGGAACTGCTTCAAATCAACTAGATATCTTTGTGCTGTAAATCTCCCAACAGCCAAACGCAAAAGCAGCAAACATCTCGCTGTATGTCCCACATCCAAAGTGCCAAGAGAGAGCTTGCTCTCCCTCTCTTTGAGTACTGTTTTCACTGTCCCGGTTACCTCTTTGCTAACATTCTCTTCAGCGCTGCAGGGAAACCAGGAACCACGTGGAGAAGGCACCCACACTGAAAGTGCCTGGAGGGAACATTGGGGCTTCTTCTCAGTGTCTCTGACATAGGGTTTCACTGTCCCGGGAAAGTCTCTGCTAACACCCTGCAGAGCGCTGTGCCCAATCTACAGAAACGTCTTGCGGTATCTCCTACAGGGAAAGTGCCAGGAGGGAACTGTCCATCTTGTTCTCAGTGTCTCTGAGAATTGCTCTGATTATCCCTGTGACCTCTTTGCTAAGACTCTCCAGAGAGCCGTCCTCAAAACCAACACACATCTTGACATATCTCCCACATTGATCGCAGTGTCTCCAGGAACGGCATTCAAGGAGCCAGGAACTTTTCTCCCTACACTGTCCATTGAGTTGTCCTCAAAACCAATATACATCCTGCTATATCTCCCACATGGAAAGTGCCAGGAGGGAGAAGTGGCGATTATGTTTAGACTTTCTCGGAACTGCTTCAAATCTACTAGATATCTTTGTGCTGTAAATCTCCCAACAGCCAAACGCAAAAGCAGCAAACATCTCGCTGTATGTCCCACATCCAAAGTGCCAAGAGAGAGCTTGCTCTCCCTCTCTTTGAGTACTGTTTTCGCTGTGCCGGTTACCTCTTTGCTAACATTCTCTTCAGCGCTGCAGGGAAACCAGGAACCACGTGGAGAAGGCACCCACACTGAAAGTGCCTGGAGGGAACACTGGGGCTTCTTCTCAGTGTCTCTGACATAGGGTTTCACTGTCCCGGGAAAGTCTCTGCTAACACCCTGCAGAGCGCTGTGCCCAATCTACAGAAACGTCTTGCGGTATCTCCTACAGGGAAAGTGCCAGGAGGGAATTGTCGAGCTTGTTCTCAGTGTCTCTGAGAATTGCTCTGATTATCCCTGTGACCTCTTTGCTAAGACTCTCCAGAGAGCCGTCCTCAAAACCAACACACATCTTGACATATCTCCCACATTGATCGCAGTGTCTCCAGGAACGGCATTCAAGGAGCCAGGAACTTTTCTCCCTACACTGTCCATTGAGTTGTCCTCAAAACCAATATACATCCTGCTATATCTCCCACATGGAAAGTGCCAGGAGGGAGAAGTGGCGATTATGTTTAGACTTTCTCGGAACTGCTTCAAATCAACTAGATATCTTTGTGCTGTAAATCTCCCAACAGCCAAACGCAAAAGCAGCAAACATCTCGCTGTATGTCCCACATCCAAAGTGCCAAGAGAGAGCTTGCTCTCCCTGTCTTTGAGTACTGTTTTCGCTGTGCCGGTTACCTCTTTGCTAACATTCTCTTCAGCGCTGCAGGGAAACCAGGAACCACGTGGAGAAGGCACCCACACTGAAAGTGCCTGGAGGGAACATTGGGGCTTCTTCTCAGTGTCTCTGACATAGGGTTTCACTGTCCCGGGAAAGTCTCTGCTAACACCCTGCAGAGCGCTGTGCCCAATCTACAGAAACGTCTTGCGGTATCTCCTACAGAGAAAGTGCCAGGAGGGAATTGTCGAGCTTGTTCTCAGTGTCTCTGAGAATTGCTCTGATTATCCCTGTGACCTCTTTGCTAAGACTCTCCAGAGAGCCGTCCTCAAAACCAACACACATCTTGACATATCTCCCTCATTGATCGCAGTGTCTCCAGGAACGGCATTCAAGGAGCCAGGAACTTTTCTCCCTACACTGTCCATTGAGTTGTCCTCAAAACCAATATACATCCTGCTATATCTCCCACATGGAAAGTGCCAGGAGGGAGAAGTGGCGATTATGTTTAGACTTTCTCGGAACTGCTTCAAATCAACTAGATATCTTTGTGCTGTAAATCTCCCAACAGCCAAACGCAAAAGCAGCAAACATCTCGCTGTATGTCCCACATCCAAAGTGCCAAGAGAGAGCTTGCTCTCCCTCTCTTTGAGTACTGTTTTCGCTGTGCCGGTTACCTCTTTGCTAACATTCTCTTCAGCGCTGCAGGGAAACCAGGAACCACGTGGAGAAGGCACCCACACTGAAAGTGCCTGGAGGGAACATTGGGGCTTCTTCTCAGTGTCTCTGACATAGGGTTTCACTGTCCCGGGAAAGTCTCTGCTAACACCCTGCAGAGCGCTGTGCCCAATCTACAGAAACGTCTTGCGGTATCTCCTACAGGGAAAGTGCCAGGAGGGAACTGTCCATCTTGTTCTCAGTGTCTCTGAGAATTGCTCTGATTATCCCTGTGACCTCTTTGCTAAGACTCTCCAGAGAGCCGTCCTCAAAACCAACACACATCTTGACATATCTCCCACATTGATCGCAGTGTCTCCAGGAACGGCATTCAAGGAGCCAGGAACTTTTCTCCCTACACTGTCCATTGAGTTGTCCTCAAAACCAATATACATCCTGCTATATCTCCCACATGGAAAGTGCCAGGAGGGAGAAGTGGCGATTATGTTTAGACTTTCTCGGAACTGCTTCAAATCAACTAGATATCTTTGTGCTGTAAATCTCCCAACAGCCAAACGCAAAAGCAGCAAACATCTCGCTGTATGTCCCACATCCAAAGTGCCAAGAGAGAGCTTGCTCTCCCTCTCTTTGAGTACTGTTTTCACTGTCCCGGTTACCTCTTTGCTAACATTCTCTTCAGCGCTGCAGGGAAACCAGGAACCACGTGGAGAAGGCACCCACACTGAAAGTGCCTGGAGGGAACATTGGGGCTTCTTCTCAGTGTCTCTGACATAGGGTTTCACTGTCCCGGGAAAGTCTCTGCTAACACCCTGCAGAGCGCTGTGCCCAATCTACAGAAACGTCTTGCGGTATCTCCTACAGGGAAAGTGCCAGGAGGGAACTGTCCATCTTGTTCTCAGTGTCTCTGAGAATTGCTCTGATTATCCCTGTGACCTCTTTGCTAAGACTCTCCAGAGAGCCGTCCTCAAAACCAACACACATCTTGACATATCTCCCACATTGATCGCAGTGTCTCCAGGAACGGCATTCAAGGAGCCAGGAACTTTTCTCCCTACACTGTCCATTGAGTTGTCCTCAAAACCAATATACATCCTGCTATATCTCCCACATGGAAAGTGCCAGGAGGGAGAAGTGGCGATTATGTTTAGACTTTCTCGGAACTGCTTCAAATCTACTAGATATCTTTGTGCTGTAAATCTCCCAACAGCCAAACGCAAAAGCAGCAAACATCTCGCTGTATGTCCCACATCCAAAGTGCCAAGAGAGAGCTTGCTCTCCCTCTCTTTGAGTACTGTTTTCGCTGTGCCGGTTACCTCTTTGCTAACATTCTCTTCAGCGCTGCAGGGAAACCAGGAACCACGTGGAGAAGGCACCCACACTGAAAGTGCCTGGAGGGAACACTGGGGCTTCTTCTCAGTGTCTCTGACATAGGGTTTCACTGTCCCGGGAAAGTCTCTGCTAACACCCTGCAGAGCGCTGTGCCCAATCTACAGAAACGTCTTGCGGTATCTCCTACAGGGAAAGTGCCAGGAGGGAATTGTCGAGCTTGTTCTCAGTGTCTCTGAGAATTGCTCTGATTATCCCTGTGACCTCTTTGCTAAGACTCTCCAGAGAGCCGTCCTCAAAACCAACACACATCTTGACATATCTCCCACATTGATCGCAGTGTCTCCAGGAACGGCATTCAAGGAGCCAGGAACTTTTCTCCCTACACTGTCCATTGAGTTGTCCTCAAAACCAATATACATCCTGCTATATCTCCCACATGGAAAGTGCCAGGAGGGAGAAGTGGCGATTATGTTTAGACTTTCTCGGAACTGCTTCAAATCAACTAGATATCTTTGTGCTGTAAATCTCCCAACAGCCAAACGCAAAAGCAGCAAACATCTCGCTGTATGTCCCACATCCAAAGTGCCAAGAGAGAGCTTGCTCTCCCTGTCTTTGAGTACTGTTTTCGCTGTGCCGGTTACCTCTTTGCTAACATTCTCTTCAGCGCTGCAGGGAAACCAGGAACCACGTGGAGAAGGCACCCACACTGAAAGTGCCTGGAGGGAACATTGGGGCTTCTTCTCAGTGTCTCTGACATAGGGTTTCACTGTCCCGGGAAAGTCTCTGCTAACACCCTGCAGAGCGCTGTGCCCAATCTACAGAAACGTCTTGCGGTATCTCCTACAGGGAAAGTGCCAGGAGGGAATTGTCGAGCTTGTTCTCAGTGTCTCTGAGAATTGCTCTGATTATCCCTGTGACCTCTTTGCTAAGACTCTCCAGAGAGCCGTCCTCAAAACCAACACACATCTTGACATATCTCCCTCATTGATCGCAGTGTCTCCAGGAACGGCATTCAAGGAGCCAGGAACTTTTCTCCCTACACTGTCCATTGAGTTGTCCTCAAAACCAATATACATCCTGCTATATCTCCCACATGGAAAGTGCCAGGAGGGAGAAGTGGCGATTATGTTTAGACTTTCTCGGAACTGCTTCAAATCAACTAGATATCTTTGTGCTGTAAATCTCCCAACAGCCAAACGCAAAAGCAGCAAACATCTCGCTGTATGTCCCACATCCAAAGTGCCAAGAGAGAGCTTGCTCTCCCTGTCTTTGAGTACTGTTTTCGCTGTGCCGGTTACCTCTTTGCTAACATTCTCTTCAGCGCTGCAGGGAAACCAGGAACCACGTGGAGAAGGCACCCACACTGAAAGTGCCTGGAGGGAACATTGGGGCTTCTTCTCAGTGTCTCTGACATAGGGTTTCACTGTCCCGGGAAAGTCTCTGCTAACACCCTGCAGAGCGCTGTGCCCAATCTACAGAAACGTCTTGCGGTATCTCCTACAGGGAAAGTGCCAGGAGGGAACTGTCCATCTTGTTCTCAGTGTCTCTGAGAATTGCTCTGATTATCCCTGTGACCTCTTTGCTAAGACTCTCCAGAGAGCCGTCCTCAAAACCAACACACATCTTGACATATCTCCCACATTGATCGCAGTGTCTCCAGGAACGGCATTCAAGGAGCCAGGAACTTTTCTCCCTACACTGTCCATTGAGTTGTCCTCAAAACCAATATACATCCTGCTATATCTCCCACATGGAAAGTGCCAGGAGGGAGAAGTGGCGATTATGTTTAGACTTTCTCGGAACTGCTTCAAATCAACTAGATATCTTTGTGCTGTAAATCTCCCAACAGCCAAACGCAAAAGCAGCAAACATCTCGCTGTATGTCCCACATCCAAAGTGCCAAGAGAGAGCTTGCTCTCCCTCTCTTTGAGTACTGTTTTCGCTGTGCCGGTTACCTCTTTGCTAACATTCTCTTCAGCGCTGCAGGGAAACCAGGAACCACGTGGAGAAGGCACCCACACTGAAAGTGCCTGGAGGGAACATTGGGGCTTCTTCTCAGTGTCTCTGACATAGGGTTTCACTGTCCCGGGAAAGTCTCTGCTAACACCCTGCAGAGCGCTGTGCCCAATCTACAGAAACGTCTTGCGGTATCTCCTACAGGGAAAGTGCCAGGAGGGAACTGTCCATCTTGTTCTCAGTGTCTCTGAGAATTGCTCTGATTATCCCTGTGACCTCTTTGCTAAGACTCTCCAGAGAGCCGTCCTCAAAACCAACACACATCTTGACATATCTCCCTCATTGATCGCAGTGTCTCCAGGAACGGCATTCAAGGAGCCAGGAACTTTTCTCCCTACACTGTCCATTGAGTTGTCCTCAAAACCAATATACATCCTGCTATATCTCCCACATGGAAAGTGCCAGGAGGGAGAAGTGGCGATTATGTTTAGACTTTCTCGGAACTGCTTCAAATCAACTAGATATCTTTGTGCTGTAAATCTCCCAACAGCCAAACGCAAAAGCAGCAAACATCTCGCTGTATGTCCCACATCCAAAGTGCCAAGAGAGAGCTTGCTCTCCCTGTCTTTGAGTACTGTTTTCGCTGTGCCGGTTACCTCTTTGCTAACATTCTCTTCAGCGCTGCAGGGAAACCAGGAACCACGTGGAGAAGGCACCCACACTGAAAGTGCCTGGAGGGAACATTGGGGCTTCTTCTCAGTGTCTCTGACATAGGGTTTCACTGTCCCGGGAAAGTCTCTGCTAACACCCTGCAGAGCGCTGTGCCCAATCTACAGAAACGTCTTGCGGTATCTCCTACAGGGAAAGTGCCAGGAGGGAACTGTCCATCTTGTTCTCAGTGTCTCTGAGAATTGCTCTGATTATCCCTGTGACCTCTTTGCTAAGACTCTCCAGAGAGCCGTCCTCAAAACCAACACACATCTTGACATATCTCCCACATTGATCGCAGTGTCTCCAGGAACGGCATTCAAGGAGCCAGGAACTTTTCTCCCTACACTGTCCATTGAGTTGTCCTCAAAACCAATATACATCCTGCTATATCTCCCACATGGAAAGTGCCAGGAGGGAGAAGTGGCGATTATGTTTAGACTTTCTCGGAACTGCTTCAAATCAACTAGATATCTTTGTGCTGTAAATCTCCCAACAGCCAAACGCAAAAGCAGCAAACATCTCGCTGTATGTCCCACATCCAAAGTGCCAAGAGAGAGCTTGCTCTCCCTCTCTTTGAGTACTGTTTTCACTGTCCCGGTTACCTCTTTGCTAACATTCTCTTCAGCGCTGCAGGGAAACCAGGAACCACGTGGAGAAGGCACCCACACTGAAAGTGCCTGGAGGGAACATTGGGGCTTCTTCTCAGTGTCTCTGACATAGGGTTTCACTGTCCCGGGAAAGTCTCTGCTAACACCCTGCAGAGCGCTGTGCCCAATCTACAGAAACGTCTTGCGGTATCTCCTACAGGGAAAGTGCCAGGAGGGAACTGTCCATCTTGTTCTCAGTGTCTCTGAGAATTGCTCTGATTATCCCTGTGACCTCTTTGCTAAGACTCTCCAGAGAGCCGTCCTCAAAACCAACACACATCTTGACATATCTCCCACATTGATCGCAGTGTCTCCAGGAACGGCATTCAAGGAGCCAGGAACTTTTCTCCCTACACTGTCCATTGAGTTGTCCTCAAAACCAATATACATCCTGCTATATCTCCCACATGGAAAGTGCCAGGAGGGAGAAGTGGCGATTATGTTTAGACTTTCTCGGAACTGCTTCAAATCAACTAGATATCTTTGTGCTGTAAATCTCCCAACAGCCAAACGCAAAAGCAGCAAACATCTCGCTGTATGTCCCACATCCAAAGTGCCAAGAGAGAGCTTGCTCTCCCTCTCTTTGAGTACTGTTTTCGCTGTGCCGGTTACCTCTTTGCTAACATTCTCTTCAGCGCTGCAGGGAAACCAGGAACCACGTGGAGAAGGCACCCACACTGAAAGTGCCTGGAGGGAACATTGGGGCTTCTTCTCAGTGTCTCTGACATAGGGTTTCACTGTCCCGGGAAAGTCTCTGCTAACACCCTGCAGAGCGCTGTGCCCAATCTACAGAAACGTCTTGCGGTATCTCCTACAGGGAAAGTGCCAGGAGGGAACTGTCCATCTTGTTCTCAGTGTCTCTGAGAATTGCTCTGATTATCCCTGTGACCTCTTTGCTAAGACTCTCCAGAGAGCCGTCCTCAAAACCAACACACATCTTGACATATCTCCCTCATTGATCGCAGTGTCTCCAGGAACGGCATTCAAGGAGCCAGGAACTTTTCTCCCTACACTGTCCATTGAGTTGTCCTCAAAACCAATATACATCCTGCTATATCTCCCACATGGAAAGTGCCAGGAGGGAGAAGTGGCGATTATGTTTAGACTTTCTCGGAACTGCTTCAAATCAACTAGATATCTTTGTGCTGTAAATCTCCCAACAGCCAAACGCAAAAGCAGCAAACATCTCGCTGTATGTCCCACATCCAAAGTGCCAAGAGAGAGCTTGCTCTCCCTGTCTTTGAGTACTGTTTTCGCTGTGCCGGTTACCTCTTTGCTAACATTCTCTTCAGCGCTGCAGGGAAACCAGGAACCACGTGGAGAAGGCACCCACACTGAAAGTGCCTGGAGGGAACATTGGGGCTTCTTCTCAGTGTCTCTGACATAGGGTTTCACTGTCCCGGGAAAGTCTCTGCTAACACCCTGCAGAGCGCTGTGCCCAATCTACAGAAACGTCTTGCGGTATCTCCTACAGGGAAAGTGCCAGGAGGGAACTGTCCATCTTGTTCTCAGTGTCTCTGAGAATTGCTCTGATTATCCCTGTGACCTCTTTGCTAAGACTCTCCAGAGAGCCGTCCTCAAAACCAACACACATCTTGACATATCTCCCACATTGATCGCAGTGTCTCCAGGAACGGCATTCAAGGAGCCAGGAACTTTTCTCCCTACACTGTCCATTGAGTTGTCCTCAAAACCAATATACATCCTGCTATATCTCCCACATGGAAAGTGCCAGGAGGGAGAAGTGGCGATTATGTTTAGACTTTCTCGGAACTGCTTCAAATCAACTAGATATCTTTGTGCTGTAAATCTCCCAACAGCCAAACGCAAAAGCAGCAAACATCTCGCTGTATGTCCCACATCCAAAGTGCCAAGAGAGAGCTTGCTCTCCCTCTCTTTGAGTACTGTTTTCACTGTCCCGGTTACCTCTTTGCTAACATTCTCTTCAGCGCTGCAGGGAAACCAGGAACCACGTGGAGAAGGCACCCACACTGAAAGTGCCTGGAGGGAACATTGGGGCTTCTTCTCAGTGTCTCTGACATAGGGTTTCACTGTCCCGGGAAAGTCTCTGCTAACACCCTGCAGAGCGCTGTGCCCAATCTACAGAAACGTCTTGCGGTATCTCCTACAGGGAAAGTGCCAGGAGGGAACTGTCCATCTTGTTCTCAGTGTCTCTGAGAATTGCTCTGATTATCCCTGTGACCTCTTTGCTAAGACTCTCCAGAGAGCCGTCCTCAAAACCAACACACATCTTGACATATCTCCCACATTGATCGCAGTGTCTCCAGGAACGGCATTCAAGGAGCCAGGAACTTTTCTCCCTACACTGTCCATTGAGTTGTCCTCAAAACCAATATACATCCTGCTATATCTCCCACATGGAAAGTGCCAGGAGGGAGAAGTGGCGATTATGTTTAGACTTTCTCGGAACTGCTTCAAATCTACTAGATATCTTTGTGCTGTAAATCTCCCAACAGCCAAACGCAAAAGCAGCAAACATCTCGCTGTATGTCCCACATCCAAAGTGCCAAGAGAGAGCTTGCTCTCCCTCTCTTTGAGTACTGTTTTCGCTGTGCCGGTTACCTCTTTGCTAACATTCTCTTCAGCGCTGCAGGGAAACCAGGAACCACGTGGAGAAGGCACCCACACTGAAAGTGCCTGGAGGGAACACTGGGGCTTCTTCTCAGTGTCTCTGACATAGGGTTTCACTGTCCCGGGAAAGTCTCTGCTAACACCCTGCAGAGCGCTGTGCCCAATCTACAGAAACGTCTTGCGGTATCTCCTACAGGGAAAGTGCCAGGAGGGAATTGTCGAGCTTGTTCTCAGTGTCTCTGAGAATTGCTCTGATTATCCCTGTGACCTCTTTGCTAAGACTCTCCAGAGAGCCGTCCTCAAAACCAACACACATCTTGACATATCTCCCACATTGATCGCAGTGTCTCCAGGAACGGCATTCAAGGAGCCAGGAACTTTTCTCCCTACACTGTCCATTGAGTTGTCCTCAAAACCAATATACATCCTGCTATATCTCCCACATGGAAAGTGCCAGGAGGGAGAAGTGGCGATTATGTTTAGACTTTCTCGGAACTGCTTCAAATCAACTAGATATCTTTGTGCTGTAAATCTCCCAACAGCCAAACGCAAAAGCAGCAAACATCTCGCTGTATGTCCCACATCCAAAGTGCCAAGAGAGAGCTTGCTCTCCCTCTCTTTGAGTACTGTTTTCGCTGTGCCGGTTACCTCTTTGCTAACATTCTCTTCAGCGCTGCAGGGAAACCAGGAACCACGTGGAGAAGGCACCCACACTGAAAGTGCCTGGAGGGAACATTGGGGCTTCTTCTCAGTGTCTCTGACATAGGGTTTCACTGTCCCGGGAAAGTCTCTGCTAACACCCTGCAGAGCGCTGTGCCCAATCTACAGAAACGTCTTGCGGTATCTCCTACAGGGAAAGTGCCAGGAGGGAACTGTCCATCTTGTTCTCAGTGTCTCTGAGAATTGCTCTGATTATCCCTGTGACCTCTTTGCTAAGACTCTCCAGAGAGCCGTCCTCAAAACCAACACACATCTTGACATATCTCCCTCATTGATCGCAGTGTCTCCAGGAACGGCATTCAAGGAGCCAGGAACTTTTCTCCCTACACTGTCCATTGAGTTGTCCTCAAAACCAATATACATCCTGCTATATCTCCCACATGGAAAGTGCCAGGAGGGAGAAGTGGCGATTATGTTTAGACTTTCTCGGAACTGCTTCAAATCAACTAGATATCTTTGTGCTGTAAATCTCCCAACAGCCAAACGCAAAAGCAGCAAACATCTCGCTGTATGTCCCACATCCAAAGTGCCAAGAGAGAGCTTGCTCTCCCTGTCTTTGAGTACTGTTTTCGCTGTGCCGGTTACCTCTTTGCTAACATTCTCTTCAGCGCTGCAGGGAAACCAGGAACCACGTGGAGAAGGCACCCACACTGAAAGTGCCTGGAGGGAACATTGGGGCTTCTTCTCAGTGTCTCTGACATAGGGTTTCACTGTCCCGGGAAAGTCTCTGCTAACACCCTGCAGAGCGCTGTGCCCAATCTACAGAAACGTCTTGCGGTATCTCCTACAGGGAAAGTGCCAGGAGGGAACTGTCCATCTTGTTCTCAGTGTCTCTGAGAATTGCTCTGATTATCCCTGTGACCTCTTTGCTAAGACTCTCCAGAGAGCCGTCCTCAAAACCAACACACATCTTGACATATCTCCCACATTGATCGCAGTGTCTCCAGGAACGGCATTCAAGGAGCCAGGAACTTTTCTCCCTACACTGTCCATTGAGTTGTCCTCAAAACCAATATACATCCTGCTATATCTCCCACATGGAAAGTGCCAGGAGGGAGAAGTGGCGATTATGTTTAGACTTTCTCGGAACTGCTTCAAATCAACTAGATATCTTTGTGCTGTAAATCTCCCAACAGCCAAACGCAAAAGCAGCAAACATCTCGCTGTATGTCCCACATCCAAAGTGCCAAGAGAGAGCTTGCTCTCCCTCTCTTTGAGTACTGTTTTCACTGTCCCGGTTACCTCTTTGCTAACATTCTCTTCAGCGCTGCAGGGAAACCAGGAACCACGTGGAGAAGGCACCCACACTGAAAGTGCCTGGAGGGAACATTGGGGCTTCTTCTCAGTGTCTCTGACATAGGGTTTCACTGTCCCGGGAAAGTCTCTGCTAACACCCTGCAGAGCGCTGTGCCCAATCTACAGAAACGTCTTGCGGTATCTCCTACAGGGAAAGTGCCAGGAGGGAACTGTCCATCTTGTTCTCAGTGTCTCTGAGAATTGCTCTGATTATCCCTGTGACCTCTTTGCTAAGACTCTCCAGAGAGCCGTCCTCAAAACCAACACACATCTTGACATATCTCCCACATTGATCGCAGTGTCTCCAGGAACGGCATTCAAGGAGCCAGGAACTTTTCTCCCTACACTGTCCATTGAGTTGTCCTCAAAACCAATATACATCCTGCTATATCTCCCACATGGAAAGTGCCAGGAGGGAGAAGTGGCGATTATGTTTAGACTTTCTCGGAACTGCTTCAAATCTACTAGATATCTTTGTGCTGTAAATCTCCCAACAGCCAAACGCAAAAGCAGCAAACATCTCGCTGTATGTCCCACATCCAAAGTGCCAAGAGAGAGCTTGCTCTCCCTCTCTTTGAGTACTGTTTTCGCTGTGCCGGTTACCTCTTTGCTAACATTCTCTTCAGCGCTGCAGGGAAACCAGGAACCACGTGGAGAAGGCACCCACACTGAAAGTGCCTGGAGGGAACACTGGGGCTTCTTCTCAGTGTCTCTGACATAGGGTTTCACTGTCCCGGGAAAGTCTCTGCTAACACCCTGCAGAGCGCTGTGCCCAATCTACAGAAACGTCTTGCGGTATCTCCTACAGGGAAAGTGCCAGGAGGGAATTGTCGAGCTTGTTCTCAGTGTCTCTGAGAATTGCTCTGATTATCCCTGTGACCTCTTTGCTAAGACTCTCCAGAGAGCCGTCCTCAAAACCAACACACATCTTGACATATCTCCCACATTGATCGCAGTGTCTCCAGGAACGGCATTCAAGGAGCCAGGAACTTTTCTCCCTACACTGTCCATTGAGTTGTCCTCAAAACCAATATACATCCTGCTATATCTCCCACATGGAAAGTGCCAGGAGGGAGAAGTGGCGATTATGTTTAGACTTTCTCGGAACTGCTTCAAATCAACTAGATATCTTTGTGCTGTAAATCTCCCAACAGCCAAACGCAAAAGCAGCAAACATCTCGCTGTATGTCCCACATCCAAAGTGCCAAGAGAGAGCTTGCTCTCCCTGTCTTTGAGTACTGTTTTCGCTGTGCCGGTTACCTCTTTGCTAACATTCTCTTCAGCGCTGCAGGGAAACCAGGAACCACGTGGAGAAGGCACCCACACTGAAAGTGCCTGGAGGGAACATTGGGGCTTCTTCTCAGTGTCTCTGACATAGGGTTTCACTGTCCCGGGAAAGTCTCTGCTAACACCCTGCAGAGCGCTGTGCCCAATCTACAGAAACGTCTTGCGGTATCTCCTACAGGGAAAGTGCCAGGAGGGAATTGTCGAGCTTGTTCTCAGTGTCTCTGAGAATTGCTCTGATTATCCCTGTGACCTCTTTGCTAAGACTCTCCAGAGAGCCGTCCTCAAAACCAACACACATCTTGACATATCTCCCTCATTGATCGCAGTGTCTCCAGGAACGGCATTCAAGGAGCCAGGAACTTTTCTCCCTACACTGTCCATTGAGTTGTCCTCAAAACCAATATACATCCTGCTATATCTCCCACATGGAAAGTGCCAGGAGGGAGAAGTGGCGATTATGTTTAGACTTTCTCGGAACTGCTTCAAATCAACTAGATATCTTTGTGCTGTAAATCTCCCAACAGCCAAACGCAAAAGCAGCAAACATCTCGCTGTATGTCCCACATCCAAAGTGCCAAGAGAGAGCTTGCTCTCCCTCTCTTTGAGTACTGTTTTCACTGTCCCGGTTACCTCTTTGCTAACATTCTCTTCAGCGCTGCAGGGAAACCAGGAACCACGTGGAGAAGGCACCCACACTGAAAGTGCCTGGAGGGAACATTGGGGCTTCTTCTCAGTGTCTCTGACATAGGGTTTCACTGTCCCGGGAAAGTCTCTGCTAACACCCTGCAGAGCGCTGTGCCCAATCTACAGAAACGTCTTGCGGTATCTCCTACAGGGAAAGTGCCAGGAGGGAACTGTCCATCTTGTTCTCAGTGTCTCTGAGAATTGCTCTGATTATCCCTGTGACCTCTTTGCTAAGACTCTCCAGAGAGCCGTCCTCAAAACCAACACACATCTTGACATATCTCCCACATTGATCGCAGTGTCTCCAGGAACGGCATTCAAGGAGCCAGGAACTTTTCTCCCTACACTGTCCATTGAGTTGTCCTCAAAACCAATATACATCCTGCTATATCTCCCACATGGAAAGTGCCAGGAGGGAGAAGTGGCGATTATGTTTAGACTTTCTCGGAACTGCTTCAAATCTACTAGATATCTTTGTGCTGTAAATCTCCCAACAGCCAAACGCAAAAGCAGCAAACATCTCGCTGTATGTCCCACATCCAAAGTGCCAAGAGAGAGCTTGCTCTCCCTCTCTTTGAGTACTGTTTTCGCTGTGCCGGTTACCTCTTTGCTAACATTCTCTTCAGCGCTGCAGGGAAACCAGGAACCACGTGGAGAAGGCACCCACACTGAAAGTGCCTGGAGGGAACATTGGGGCTTCTTCTCAGTGTCTCTGACATAGGGTTTCACTGTCCCGGGAAAGTCTCTGCTAACACCCTGCAGAGCGCTGTGCCCAATCTACAGAAACGTCTTGCGGTATCTCCTACAGGGAAAGTGCCAGGAGGGAATTGTCGAGCTTGTTCTCAGTGTCTCTGAGAATTGCTCTGATTATCCCTGTGACCTCTTTGCTAAGACTCTCCAGAGAGCCGTCCTCAAAACCAACACACATCTTGACATATCTCCCACATTGATCGCAGTGTCTCCAGGAACGGCATTCAAGGAGCCAGGAACTTTTCTCCCTACACTGTCCATTGAGTTGTCCTCAAAACCAATATACATCCTGCTATATCTCCCACATGGAAAGTGCCAGGAGGGAGAAGTGGCGATTATGTTTAGACTTTCTCGGAACTGCTTCAAATCAACTAGATATCTTTGTGCTGTAAATCTCCCAACAGCCAAACGCAAAAGCAGCAAACATCTCGCTGTATGTCCCACATCCAAAGTGCCAAGAGAGAGCTTGCTCTCCCTCTCTTTGAGTACTGTTTTCGCTGTGCCGGTTACCTCTTTGCTAACATTCTCTTCAGCGCTGCAGGGAAACCAGGAACCACGTGGAGAAGGCACCCACACTGAAAGTGCCTGGAGGGAACATTGGGGCTTCTTCTCAGTGTCTCTGACATAGGGTTTCACTGTCCCGGGAAAGTCTCTGCTAACACCCTGCAGAGCGCTGTGCCCAATCTACAGAAACGTCTTGCGGTATCTCCTACAGGGAAAGTGCCAGGAGGGAATTGTCGAGCTTGTTCTCAGTGTCTCTGAGAATTGCTCTGATTATCCCTGTGACCTCTTTGCTAAGACTCTCCAGAGAGCCGTCCTCAAAACCAACACACATCTTGACATATCTCCCTCATTGATCGCAGTGTCTCCAGGAACGGCATTCAAGGAGCCAGGAACTTTTCTCCCTACACTGTCCATTGAGTTGTCCTCAAAACCAATATACATCCTGCTATATCTCCCACATGGAAAGTGCCAGGAGGGAGAAGTGGCGATTATGTTTAGACTTCCTCGGAACTGCTTCAAATCAACTAGATATCTTTGTGCTGTAAATCTCCCAACAGCCAAACGCAAAAGCAGCAAACATCTCGCTGTATGTCCCACATCCAAAGTGCCAAGAGAGAGCTTGCTCTCCCTGTCTTTGAGTACTGTTTTCGCTGTGCCGGTTACCTCTTTGCTAACATTCTCTTCAGCGCTGCAGGGAAACCAGGAACCACGTGGAGAAGGCACCCACACTGAAAGTGCCTGGAGGGAACATTGGGGCTTCTTCTCAGTGTCTCTGACATAGGGTTTCACTGTCCCGGGAAAGTCTCTGCTAACACCCTGCAGAGCGCTGTGCCCAATCTACAGAAACGTCTTGCGGTATCTCCTACAGGGAAAGTGCCAGGAGGGAACTGTCCATCTTGTTCTCAGTGTCTCTGAGAATTGCTCTGATTATCCCTGTGACCTCTTTGCTAAGACTCTCCAGAGAGCCGTCCTCAAAACAAACACACATCTTGACATATCTCCCACATTGATCGCAGTGTCTCCAGGAACGGCATTCAAGGAGCCAGGAACTTTTCTCCCTACACTGTCCATTGAGTTGTCCTCAAAACCAATATACATCCTGCTATATCTCCCACATGGAAAGTGCCAGGAGGGAGAAGTGGCGATTATGTTTAGACTTTCTCGGAACTGCTTCAAATCAACTAGATATCTTTGTGCTGTAAATCTCCCAACAGCCAAACGCAAAAGCAGCAAACATCTCGCTGTATGTCCCACATCCAAAGTGCCAAGAGAGAGCTTGCTCTCCCTGTCTTTGAGTACTGTTTTCGCTGTGCCGGTTACCTCTTTGCTAACATTCTCTTCAGCGCTGCAGGGAAACCAGGAACCACGTGGAGAAGGCACCCACACTGAAAGTGCCTGGAGGGAACATTGGGGCTTCTTCTCAGTGTCTCTGACATAGGGTTTCACTGTCCCGGGAAAGTCTCTGCTAACACCCTGCAGAGCGCTGTGCCCAATCTACAGAAACGTCTTGCGGTATCTCCTACAGGGAAAGTGCCAGGAGGGAATTGTCCAGCTTGTTCTCAGTGTCTCTGAGAATTGCTCTGATTATCCCTGTGACCTCTTTGCTAAGACTCTCCAGAGAGCCGTCCTCAAAACCAACACACATCTTGACATATCTCCCACATTGATCGCAGTGTCTCCAGGAACGGCATTCAAGGAGCCAGGAACTTTTCTCCCTACACTGTCCATTGAGTTGTCCTCAAAACCAATATACATCCTGCTATATCTCCCACATGGAAAGTGCCAGGAGGGAGAAGTGGCGATTATGTTTAGACTTTCTCGGAACTGCTTCAAATCAACTAGATATCTTTGTGCTGTAAATCTCCCAACAGCCAAACGCAAAAGCAGCAAACATCTCGCTGTATGTCCCACATCCAAAGTGCCAAGAGAGAGCTTGCTCTCCCTGTCTTTGAGTACTGTTTTCGCTGTGCCGGTTACCTCTTTGCTAACATTCTCTTCAGCGCTGCAGGGAAACCAGGAACCACGTGGAGAAGGCACCCACACTGAAAGTGCCTGGAGGGAACATTGGGGCTTCTTCTCAGTGTCTCTGACATAGGGTTTCACTGTCCCGGGAAAGTCTCTGCTAACACCCTGCAGAGCGCTGTGCCCAATCTACAGAAACGTCTTGCGGTATCTCCTACAGGGAAAGTGCCAGGAGGGAACTGTCCATCTTGTTCTCAGTGTCTCTGAGAATTGCTCTGATTATCCCTGTGACCTCTTTGCTAAGACTCTCCAGAGAGCCGTCCTCAAAACCAACACACATCTTGACATATCTCCCACATTGATCGCAGTGTCTCCAGGAACGGCATTCAAGGAGCCAGGAACTTTTCTCCCTACACTGTCCATTGAGTTGTCCTCAAAACCAATATACATCCTGCTATATCTCCCACATGGAAAGTGCCAGGAGGGAGAAGTGGCGATTATGTTTAGACTTTCTCGGAACTGCTTCAAATCAACTAGATATCTTTGTGCTGTAAATCTCCCAACAGCCAAACGCAAAAGCAGCAAACATCTCGCTGTATGTCCCACATCCAAAGTGCCAAGAGAGAGCTTGCTCTCCCTGTCTTTGAGTACTGTTTTCGCTGTGCCGGTTACCTCTTTGCTAACATTCTCTTCAGCGCTGCAGGGAAACCAGGAACCACGTGGAGAAGGCACCCACACTGAAAGTGCCTGGAGGGAACATTGGGGCTTCTTCTCAGTGTCTCTGACATAGGGTTTCACTGTCCCGGGAAAGTCTCTGCTAACACCCTGCAGAGCGCTGTGCCCAATCTACAGAAACGTCTTGCGGTATCTCCTACAGGGAAAGTGCCAGGAGGGAACTGTCCATCTTGTTCTCAGTGTCTCTGAGAATTGCTCTGATTATCCCTGTGACCTCTTTGCTAAGACTCTCCAGAGAGCCGTCCTCAAAACCAACACACATCTTGACATATCTCCCTCATTGATCGCAGTGTCTCCAGGAACGGCATTCAAGGAGCCAGGAACTTTTCTCCCTACACTGTCCATTGAGTTGTCCTCAAAACCAATATACATCCTGCTATATCTCCCACATGGAAAGTGCCAGGAGGGAGAAGTGGCGATTATGTTTAGACTTTCTCGGAACTGCTTCAAATCAACTAGATATCTTTGTGCTGTAAATCTCCCAACAGCCAAACGCAAAAGCAGCAAACATCTCGCTGTATGTCCCACATCCAAAGTGCCAAGAGAGAGCTTGCTCTCCCTGTCTTTGAGTACTGTTTTCACTGTCCCGGTTACCTCTTTGCTAACATTCTCTTCAGCGCTGCAGGGAAACCAGGAACCACGTGGAGAAGGCACCCACACTGAAAGTGCCTGGAGGGAACATTGGGGCTTCTTCTCAGTGTCTCTGACATAGGGTTTCACTGTCCCGGGAAAGTCTCTGCTAACACCCTGCAGAGCGCTGTGCCCAATCTACAGAAACGTCTTGCGGTATCTCCTACAGGGAAAGTGCCAGGAGGGAACTGTCCATCTTGTTCTCAGTGTCTCTGAGAATTGCTCTGATTATCCCTGTGACCTCTTTGCTAAGACTCTCCAGAGAGCCGTCCTCAAAACCAACACACATCTTGACATATCTCCCACATTGATCGCAGTGTCTCCAGGAACGGCATTCAAGGAGCCAGGAACTTTTCTCCCTACACTGTCCATTGAGTTGTCCTCAAAACCAATATACATCCTGCTATATCTCCCACATGGAAAGTGCCAGGAGGGAGAAGTGGCGATTATGTTTAGACTTTCTCGGAACTGCTTCAAATCAACTAGATATCTTTGTGCTGTAAATCTCCCAACAGCCAAACGCAAAAGCAGCAAACATCTCGCTGTATGTCCCACATCCAAAGTGCCAAGAGAGAGCTTGCTCTCCCTCTCTTTGAGTACTGTTTTCGCTGTGCCGGTTACCTCTTTGCTAACATTCTCTTCAGCGCTGCAGGGAAACCAGGAACCACGTGGAGAAGGCACCCACACTGAAAGTGCCTGGAGGGAACATTGGGGCTTCTTCTCAGTGTCTCTGACATAGGGTTTCACTGTCCCGGGAAAGTCTCTGCTAACACCCTGCAGAGCGCTGTGCCCAATCTACAGAAACGTCTTGCGGTATCTCCTACAGGGAAAGTGCCAGGAGGGAATTGTCGAGCTTGTTCTCAGTGTCTCTGAGAATTGCTCTGATTATCCCTGTGACCTCTTTGCTAAGACTCTCCAGAGAGCCGTCCTCAAAACCAACACACATCTTGACATATCTCCCACATTGATCGCAGTGTCTCCAGGAACGGCATTCAAGGAGCCAGGAACTTTTCTCCCTACACTGTCCATTGAGTTGTCCTCAAAACCAATATACATCCTGCTATATCTCCCACATGGAAAGTGCCAGGAGGGAGAAGTGGCGATTATGTTTAGACTTTCTCGGAACTGCTTCAAATCAACTAGATATCTTTGTGCTGTAAATCTCCCAACAGCCAAACGCAAAAGCAGCAAACATCTCGCTGTATGTCCCACATCCAAAGTGCCAAGAGAGAGCTTGCTCTCCCTCTCTTTGAGTACTGTTTTCGCTGTGCCGGTTACCTCTTTGCTAACATTCTCTTCAGCGCTGCAGGGAAACCAGGAACCACGTGGAGAAGGCACCCACACTGAAAGTGCCTGGAGGGAACATTGGGGCTTCTTCTCAGTGTCTCTGACATAGGGTTTCACTGTCCCGGGAAAGTCTCTGCTAACACCCTGCAGAGCGCTGTGCCCAATCTACAGAAACGTCTTGCGGTATCTCCTACAGGGAAAGTGCCAGGAGGGAATTGTCGAGCTTGTTCTCAGTGTCTCTGAGAATTGCTCTGATTATCCCTGTGACCTCTTTGCTAAGACTCTCCAGAGAGCCGTCCTCAAAACCAACACACATCTTGACATATCTCCCACATTGATCGCAGTGTCTCCAGGAACGGCATTCAAGGAGCCAGGAACTTTTCTCCCTACACTGTCCATTGAGTTGTCCTCAAAACCAATATACATCCTGCTATATCTCCCACATGGAAAGTGCCAGGAGGGAGAAGTGGCGATTATGTTTAGACTTTCTCGGAACTGCTTCAAATCAACTAGATATCTTTGTGCTGTAAATCTCCCAACAGCCAAACGCAAAAGCAGCAAACATCTCGCTGTATGTCCCACATCCAAAGTGCCAAGAGAGAGCTTGCTCTCCCTCTCTTTGAGTACTGTTTTCGCTGTGCCGGTTACCTCTTTGCTAACATTCTCTTCAGCGCTGCAGGGAAACCAGGAACCACGTGGAGAAGGCACCCACACTGAAAGTGCCTGGAGGGAACATTGGGGCTTCTTCTCAGTGTCTCTGACATAGGGTTTCACTGTCCCGGGAAAGTCTCTGCTAACACCCTGCAGAGCGCTGTGCCCAATCTACAGAAACGTCTTGCGGTATCTCCTACAGGGAAAGTGCCAGGAGGGAACTGTCCATCTTGTTCTCAGTGTCTCTGAGAATTGCTCTGATTATCCCTGTGACCTCTTTGCTAAGACTCTCCAGAGAGCCGTCCTCAAAACCAACACACATCTTGACATATCTCCCACATTGATCGCAGTGTCTCCAGGAACGGCATTCAAGGAGCCAGGAACTTTTCTCCCTACACTGTCCATTGAGTTGTCCTCAAAACCAATATACATCCTGCTATATCTCCCACATGGAAAGTGCCAGGAGGGAGAAGTGGCGATTATGTTTAGACTTTCTCGGAACTGCTTCAAATCAACTAGATATCTTTGTGCTGTAAATCTCCCAACAGCCAAACGCAAAAGCAGCAAACATCTCGCTGTATGTCCCACATCCAAAGTGCCAAGAGAGAGCTTGCTCTCCCTCTCTTTGAGTACTGTTTTCGCTGTGCCGGTTACCTCTTTGCTAACATTCTCTTCAGCGCTGCAGGGAAACCAGGAACCACGTGGAGAAGGCACCCACACTGAAAGTGCCTGGAGGGAACATTGGGGCTTCTTCTCAGTGTCTCTGACATAGGGTTTCACTGTCCCGGGAAAGTCTCTGCTAACACCCTGCAGAGCGCTGTGCCCAATCTACAGAAACGTCTTGCGGTATCTCCTACAGGGAAAGTGCCAGGAGGGAACTGTCCATCTTGTTCTCAGTGTCTCTGAGAATTGCTCTGATTATCCCTGTGACCTCTTTGCTAAGACTCTCCAGAGAGCCGTCCTCAAAACCAACACACATCTTGACATATCTCCCACATTGATCGCAGTGTCTCCAGGAACGGCATTCAAGGAGCCAGGAACTTTTCTCCCTACACTGTCCATTGAGTTGTCCTCAAAACCAATATACATCCTGCTATATCTCCCACATGGAAAGTGCCAGGAGGGAGAAGTGGCGATTATGTTTAGACTTTCTCGGAACTGCTTCAAATCAACTAGATATCTTTGTGCTGTAAATCTCCCAACAGCCAAACGCAAAAGCAGCAAACATCTCGCTGTATGTCCCACATCCAAAGTGCCAAGAGAGAGCTTGCTCTCCCTCTCTTTGAGTACTGTTTTCGCTGTGCCGGTTACCTCTTTGCTAACATTCTCTTCAGCGCTGCAGGGAAACCAGGAACCACGTGGAGAAGGCACCCACACTGAAAGTGCCTGGAGGGAACATTGGGGCTTCTTCTCAGTGTCTCTGACATAGGGTTTCACTGTCCCGGGAAAGTCTCTGCTAACACCCTGCAGAGCGCTGTGCCCAATCTACAGAAACGTCTTGCGGTATCTCCTACAGGGAAAGTGCCAGGAGGGAACTGTCCATCTTGTTCTCAGTGTCTCTGAGAATTGCTCTGATTATCCCTGTGACCTCTTTGCTAAGACTCTCCAGAGAGCCGTCCTCAAAACCAACACACATCTTGACATATCTCCCACATTGATCGCAGTGTCTCCAGGAACGGCATTCAAGGAGCCAGGAACTTTTCTCCCTACACTGTCCATTGAGTTGTCCTCAAAACCAATATACATCCTGCTATATCTCCCACATGGAAAGTGCCAGGAGGGAGAAGTGGCGATTATGTTTAGACTTTCTCGGAACTGCTTCAAATCAACTAGATATCTTTGTGCTGTAAATCTCCCAACAGCCAAACGCAAAAGCAGCAAACATCTCGCTGTATGTCCCACATCCAAAGTGCCAAGAGAGAGCTTGCTCTCCCTCTCTTTGAGTACTGTTTTCGCTGTGCCGGTTACCTCTTTGCTAACATTCTCTTCAGCGCTGCAGGGAAACCAGGAACCACGTGGAGAAGGCACCCACACTGAAAGTGCCTGGAGGGAACATTGGGGCTTCTTCTCAGTGTCTCTGACATAGGGTTTCACTGTCCCGGGAAAGTCTCTGCTAACACCCTGCAGAGCGCTGTGCCCAATCTACAGAAACGTCTTGCGGTATCTCCTACAGGGAAAGTGCCAGGAGGGAATTGTCCAGCTTGTTCTCAGTGTCTCTGAGAATTGCTCTGATTATCCCTGTGACCTCTTTGCTAAGACTCTCCAGAGAGCCGTCCTCAAAACCAACACACATCTTGACATATCTCCCACATTGATCGCAGTGTCTCCAGGAACGGCATTCAAGGAGCCAGGAACTTTTCTCCCTACACTGTCCATTGAGTTGTCCTCAAAACCAATATACATCCTGCTATATCTCCCACATGGAAAGTGCCAGGAGGGAGAAGTGGCGATTATGTTTAGACTTTCTCGGAACTGCTTCAAATCAACTAGATATCTTTGTGCTGTAAATCTCCCAACAGCCAAACGCAAAAGCAGCAAACATCTCGCTGTATGTCCCACATCCAAAGTGCCAAGAGAGAGCTTGCTCTCCCTCTCTTTGAGTACTGTTTTCGCTGTGCCGGTTACCTCTTTGCTAACATTCTCTTCAGCGCTGCAGGGAAACCAGGAACCACGTGGAGAAGGCACCCACACTGAAAGTGCCTGGAGGGAACATTGGGGCTTCTTCTCAGTGTCTCTGACATAGGGTTTCACTGTCCCGGGAAAGTCTCTGCTAACACCCTGCAGAGCGCTGTGCCCAATCTACAGAAACGTCTTGCGGTATCTCCTACAGGGAAAGTGGAGGGAACTGTCGAGCTTGTTCTCAGTGTCTCTGAGAATTGCTCTGATTATCCCTGTGACCTCTTTGCTAAGACTCTCGAGAGAGCCGTCCTCAAAACCAACACACATCTTGACATATCTCCCACATTGATCGCAGTGTCTCCAGGAACGGCATTCAAGGAGCCAGGAACTTTTCTCCCTACACTGTCCATTGAGTTGTCCTCAAAACCAATATACATCCTGCTATATCTCCCACATGGAAAGTGCCAGGAGGGAGAAGTGGCGATTATGTTTAGACTTTCTCGGAACTGCTTCAAATCAACTAGATATCTTTGTGCTGTAAATCTCCCAACAGCCAAACGCAAAAGCAGCAAACATCTCGCTGTATGTCCCACATCCAAAGTGCCAAGAGAGAGCTTGCTCTCCCTGTCTTTGAGTACTGTTTTCGCTGTGCCGGTTACCTCTTTGCTAACATTCTCTTCAGCGCTGCAGGGAAACCAGGAACCACGTGGAGAAGGCACCCACACTGAAAGTGCCTGGAGGGAACATTGGGGCTTCTTCTCAGTGTCTCTGACATAGGGTTTCACTGTCCCGGGAAAGTCTCTGCTAACACCCTGCAGAGCGCTGTGCCCAATCTACAGAAACGTCTTGCGGTATCTCCTACAGGGAAAGTGCCAGGAGGGAATTGTCGAGCTTGTTCTCAGTGTCTCTGAGAATTGCTCTGATTATCCCTGTGACCTCTTTGCTAAGACTCTCCAGAGAGCCGTCCTCAAAACCAACACACATCTTGACATATCTCCCTCATTGATCGCAGTGTCTCCAGGAACGGCATTCAAGGAGCCAGGAACTTTTCTCCCTACACTGTCCATTGAGTTGTCCTCAAAACCAATATACATCCTGCTATATCTCCCACATGGAAAGTGCCAGGAGGGAGAAGTGGGGATTATGTTTAGACTTCCTCGGAACTGCTTCAAATCAACTAGATATCTTTGTGCTGTAAATCTCCCAACAGCCAAACGCAAAAGCAGCAAACATCTCGCTGTATGTCCCACATCCAAAGTGCCAAGAGAGAGCTTGCTCTCCCTGTCTTTGAGTACTGTTTTCGCTGTGCCGGTTACCTCTTTGCTAACATTCTCTTCAGCGCTGCAGGGAAACCAGGAACCACGTGGAGAAGGCACCCACACTGAAAGTGCCTGGAGGGAACATTGGGGCTTCTTCTCAGTGTCTCTGACATAGGGTTTCACTGTCCCGGGAAAGTCTCTGCTAACACCCTGCAGAGCGCTGTGCCCAATCTACAGAAACGTCTTGCGGTATCTCCTACAGGGAAAGTGCCAGGAGGGAACTGTCCATCTTGTTCTCAGTGTCTCTGAGAATTGCTCTGATTATCCCTGTGACCTCTTTGCTAAGACTCTCCAGAGAGCCGTCCTCAAAACCAACACACATCTTGACATATCTCCCTCATTGATCGCAGTGTCTCCAGGAACGGCATTCAAGGAGCCAGGAACTTTTCTCCCTACACTGTCCATTGAGTTGTCCTCAAAACCAATATACATCCTGCTATATCTCCCACATGGAAAGTGCCAGGAGGGAGAAGTGGGGATTATGTTTAGACTTCCTCGGAACTGCTTCAAATCAACTAGATATCTTTGTGCTGTAAATCTCCCAACAGCCAAACGCAAAAGCAGCAAACATCTCGCTGTATGTCCCACATCCAAAGTGCCAAGAGAGAGCTTGCTCTCCCTGTCTTTGAGTACTGTTTTCGCTGTGCCGGTTACCTCTTTGCTAACATTCTCTTCAGCGCTGCAGGGAAACCAGGAACCACGTGGAGAAGGCACCCACACTGAAAGTGCCTGGAGGGAACATTGGGGCTTCTTCTCAGTGTCTCTGACATAGGGTTTCACTGTCCCGGGAAAGTCTCTGCTAACACCCTGCAGAGCGCTGTGCCCAATCTACAGAAACGTCTTGCGGTATCTCCTACAGGGAAAGTGCCAGGAGGGAATTGTCGAGCTTGTTCTCAGTGTCTCTGAGAATTGCTCTGATTATCCCTGTGACCTCTTTGCTAAGACTCCAGAGAGCCGTCCTCAAAACCAACACACATCTTGACATATCTCCCACATTGATCGCAGTGTCTCCAGGAACGGCATTCAAGGAGCCAGGAACTTTTCTCCCTACACTGTCCATTGAGTTGTCCTCAAAACCAATATACATCCTGCTATATCTCCCACATGGAAAGTGCCAGGAGGGAGAAGTGGGGATTATGTTTAGACTTCCTCGGAACTGCTTCAAATCAACTAGATATCTTTGTGCTGTAAATCTCCCAACAGCCAAACGCAAAAGCAGCAAACATCTCGCTGTATGTCCCACATCCAAAGTGCCAAGAGAGAGCTTGCTCTCCCTGTCTTTGAGTACTGTTTTCGCTGTGCCGGTTACCTCTTTGCTAACATTCTCTTCAGCGCTGCAGGGAAACCAGGAACCACGTGGAGAAGGCACCCACACTGAAAGTGCCTGGAGGGAACATTGGGGCTTCTTCTCAGTGTCTCTGACATAGGGTTTCACTGTCCCGGGAAAGTCTCTGCTAACACCCTGCAGAGCGCTGTGCCCAATCTACAGAAACGTCTTGCGGTATCTCCTACAGGGAAAGTGCCAGGAGGGAACTGTCGAGCTTGTTCTCAGTGTCTCTGAGAATTGCTCTGATTATCCCTGTGACCTCTTTGCTAAGACTCTCCAGAGAGCCGTCCTCAAAACCAACACACATCTTGACATATCTCCCTCATTGATCGCAGTGTCTCCAGGAACGGCATTCAAGGAGCCAGGAACTTTTCTCCCTACACTGTCCATTGAGTTGTCCTCAAAACCAATATACATCCTGCTATATCTCCCACATGGAAAGTGCCAGGAGGGAGAAGTGGCGATTATGTTTAGACTTTCTCGGAACTGCTTCAAATCAACTAGATATCTTTGTGCTGTAAATCTCCCAACAGCCAAACGCAAAAGCAGCAAACATCTCGTTGTATGTCCCACATCCAAAGTGCCAAGAGAGAGCTTGCTCTCCCTGTCTTTGAGTACTGTTTTCGCTGTGCCGGTTACCTCTTTGCTAACATTCTCTTCAGCGCTGCAGGGAAACCAGGAACCACGTGGAGAAGGCACCCACACTGAAAGTGCCTGGAGGGAACATTGGGGCTTCTTCTCAGTGTCTCTGACATAGGGTTTCACTGTCCCGGGAAAGTCTCTGCTAACACCCTGCAGAGCGCTGTGCCCAATCTACAGAAACGTCTTGCGGTATCTCCTACAGGGAAAGTGCCAGGAGGGAACTGTCCATCTTGTTCTCAGTGTCTCTGAGAATTGCTCTGATTATCCCTGTGACCTCTTTGCTAAGACTCTCCAGAGAGCCGTCCTCAAAACAAACACACATCTTGACATATCTCCCACATTGATCGCAGTGTCTCCAGGAACGGCATTCAAGGAGCCAGGAACTTTTCTCCCTACACTGTCCATTGAGTTGTCCTCAAAACCAATATACATCCTGCTATATCTCCCACATGGAAAGTGCCAGGAGGGAGAAGTGGCGATTATGTTTAGACTTTCTCGGAACTGCTTCAAATCAACTAGATATCTTTGTGCTGTAAGTCTCCCAACAGCCAAACGCAAAAGCAGCAAACATCTCGCTGTATGTCCCACATCCAAAGTGCCAAGAGAGAGCTTGCTCTCCCTCTCTTTGAGTACTGTTTTCGCTGTGCCGGTTACCTCTTTGCTAACATTCTCTTCAGCGCTGCAGGGAAACCAGGAACCACGTGGAGAAGGCACCCACACTGAAAGTGCCTGGAGGGAACATTGGGGCTTCTTCTCAGTGTCTCTGACATAGGGTTTCACTGTCCCGGGAAAGTCTCTGCTAACACCCTGCAGAGCGCTGTGCCCAATCTACAGAAACGTCTTGCGGTATCTCCTACAGGGAAAGTGCCAGGAGGGAACTGTCCATCTTGTTCTCAGTGTCTCTGAGAATTGCTCTGATTATCCCTGTGACCTCTTTGCTAAGACTCTCCAGAGAGCCGTCCTCAAAACAAACACACATCTTGACATATCTCCCACATTGATCGCAGTGTCTCCAGGAACGGCATTCAAGGAGCCAGGAACTTTTCTCCCTACACTGTCCATTGAGTTGTCCTCAAAACCAATATACATCCTGCTATATCTCCCACATGGAAAGTGCCAGGAGGGAGAAGTGGCGATTATGTTTAGACTTTCTCGGAACTGCTTCAAATCAACTAGATATCTTTGTGCTGTAAATCTCCCAACAGCCAAACGCAAAAGCAGCAAACATCTCGCTGTATGTCCCACATCCAAAGTGCCAAGAGAGAGCTTGCTCTCCCTGTCTTTGAGTACTGTTTTCGCTGTGCCGGTTACCTCTTTGCTAACATTCTCTTCAGCGCTGCAGGGAAACCAGGAACCACGTGGAGAAGGCACCCACACTGAAAGTGCCTGGAGGGAACATTGGGGCTTCTTCTCAGTGTCTCTGACATAGGGTTTCACTGTCCCGGGAAAGTCTCTGCTAACACCCTGCAGAGCGCTGTGCCCAATCTACAGAAACGTCTTGCGGTATCTCCTACAGGGAAAGTGCCAGGAGGGAATTGTGGAGCTTGTTCTCAGTGTCTCTGAGAATTGCTCTGATTATCTGTGTGACCTCTTTGCTAAGACTCTCCAGAGAGCCGTCCTCAAAACCAACACACATCTTGACATATCTCCCACATTGATCGCAGTGTCTCCAGGAACGGCATTCAAGGAGCCAGGAACTTTTCTCCCTACACTGTCCATTGAGTTGTCCTCAAAACCAATATACATCCTGCTATATCTCCCACATGGAAAGTGCCAGGAGGGAGAAGTGGCGATTATGTTTAGACTTTCTCGGAACTGCTTCAAATCAACTAGATATCTTTGTGCTGTAAATCTCCCAACAGCCAAACGCAAAAGCAGCAAACATCTCGCTGTATGTCCCACATCCAAAGTGCCAAGAGAGAGCTTGCTCTCCCTGTCTTTGAGTACTGTTTTCGCTGTGCCGGTTACCTCTTTGCTAACATTCTCTTCAGCGCTGCAGGGAAACCAGGAACCACGTGGAGAAGGCACCCACACTGAAAGTGCCTGGAGGGAACATTGGGGCTTCTTCTCAGTGTCTCTGACATAGGGTTTCACTGTCCCGGGAAAGTCTCTGCTAACACCCTGCAGAGCGCTGTGCCCAATCTACAGAAACGTCTTGCGGTATCTCCTACAGGGAAAGTGCCAGGAGGGAACTGTCCATCTTGTTCTCAGTGTCTCTGAGAATTGCTCTGATTATCCCTGTGACCTCTTTGCTAAGACTCTCCAGAGAGCCGTCCTCAAAACCAACACACATCTTGACATATCTCCCTCATTGATCGCAGTGTCTCCAGGAACGGCATTCAAGGAGCCAGGAACTTTTCTCCCTACACTGTCCATTGAGTTGTCCTCAAAACCAATATACATCCTGCTATATCTCCCACATGGAAAGTGCCAGGAGGGAGAAGTGGCGATTATGTTTAGACTTTCTCGGAACTGCTTCAAATCAACTAGATATCTTTGTGCTGTAAATCTCCCAACAGCCAAACGCAAAAGCAGCAAACATCTCGCTGTATGTCCCACATCCAAAGTGCCAAGAGAGAGCTTGCTCTCCCTCTCTTTGAGTACTGTTTTCGCTGTCCCGGTTACCTCTTTGCTAACATTCTCTTCAGCGCTGCAGGGAAACCAGGAACCACGTGGAGAAGGCACCCACACTGAAAGTGCCTGGAGGGAACATTGGGGCTTCTTCTCAGTGTCTCTGACATAGGGTTTCACTGTCCCGGGAAAGTCTCTGCTAACACCCTGCAGAGCGCTGTGCCCAATCTACAGAAACGTCTTGCGGTATCTCCTACAGGGAAAGTGCCAGGAGGGAACTGTCCATCTTGTTCTCAGTGTCTCTGAGAATTGCTCTGATTATCCCTGTGACCTCTTTGCTAAGACTCTCCAGAGAGCCGTCCTCAAAACCAACACACATCTTGACATATCTCCCTCATTGATCGCAGTGTCTCCAGGAACGGCATTCAAGGAGCCAGGAACTTTTCTCCCTACACTGTCCATTGAGTTGTCCTCAAAACCAATATACATCCTGCTATATCTCCCACATGGAAAGTGCCAGGAGGGAGAAGTGGCGATTATGTTTAGACTTTCTCGGAACTGCTTCAAATCAACTAGATATCTTTGTGCTGTAAATCTCCCAACAGCCAAACGCAAAAGCAGCAAACATCTCGCTGTATGTCCCACATCCAAAGTGCCAAGAGAGAGCTTGCTCTCCCTGTCTTTGAGTACTGTTTTCACTGTGCCGGTTACCTCTTTGCTAACATTCTCTTCAGCGCTGCAGGGAAACCAGGAACCACGTGGAGAAGGCACCCACACTGAAAGTGCCTGGAGGGAACATTGGGGCTTCTTCTCAGTGTCTCTGACATAGGGTTTCACTGTCCCGGGAAAGTCTCTGCTAACACCCTGCAGAGCGCTGTGCCCAATCTACAGAAACGTCTTGCGGTATCTCCTACAGGGAAAGTGCCAGGAGGGAATTGTCGAGCTTGTTCTCAGTGTCTCTGAGAATTGCTCTGATTATCCCTGTGACCTCTTTGCTAAGACTCTCCAGAGAGCCGTCCTCAAAACCAACACACATCTTGACATATCTCCCACATTGATCGCAGTGTCTCCAGGAACGGCATTCAAGGAGCCAGGAACTTTTCTCCCTACACTGTCCATTGAGTTGTCCTCAAAACCAATATACATCCTGCTATATCTCCCACATGGAAAGTGCCAGGAGGGAGAAGTGGCGATTATGTTTAGACTTTCTCGGAACTGCTTCAAATCAACTAGATATCTTTGTGCTGTAAATCTCCCAACAGCCAAACGCAAAAGCAGCAAACATCTCGCTGTATGTCCCACATCCAAAGTGCCAAGAGAGAGCTTGCTCTCCCTGTCTTTGAGTACTGTTTTCGCTGTGCCGGTTACCTCTTTGCTAACATTCTCTTCAGCGCTGCAGGGAAACCAGGAACCACGTGGAGAAGGCACCCACACTGAAAGTGCCTGGAGGGAACATTGGGGCTTCTTCTCAGTGTCTCTGACATAGGGTTTCACTGTCCCGGGAAAGTCTCTGCTAACACCCTGCAGAGCGCTGTGCCCAATCTACAGAAACGTCTTGCGGTATCTCCTACAGGGAAAGTGCCAGGAGGGAATTGTCGAGCTTGTTCTCAGTGTCTCTGAGAATTGCTCTGATTATCCCTGTGACCTCTTTGCTAAGACTCTCCAGAGAGCCGTCCTCAAAACCAACACACATCTTGACATATCTCCCACATTGATCGCAGTGTCTCCAGGAACGGCATTCAAGGAGCCAGGAACTTTTCTCCCTACACTGTCCATTGAGTTGTCCTCAAAACCAATATACATCCTGCTATATCTCCCACATGGAAAGTGCCAGGAGGGAGAAGTGGCGATTATGTTTAGACTTTCTCGGAACTGCTTCAAATCAACTAGATATCTTTGTGCTGTAAATCTCCCAACAGCCAAACGCAAAAGCAGCAAACATCTCGCTGTATGTCCCACATCCAAAGTGCCAAGAGAGAGCTTGCTCTCCCTGTCTTTGAGTACTGTTTTCGCTGTGCCGGTTACCTCTTTGCTAACATTCTCTTCAGCGCTGCAGGGAAACCAGGAACCACGTGGAGAAGGCACCCACACTGAAAGTGCCTGGAGGGAACATTGGGGCTTCTTCTCAGTGTCTCTGACATAGGGTTTCACTGTCCCGGGAAAGTCTCTGCTAACACCCTGCAGAGCGCTGTGCCCAATCTACAGAAACGTCTTGCGGTATCTCCTACAGGGAAAGTGCCAGGAGGGAACTGTCCATCTTGTTCTCAGTGTCTCTGAGAATTGCTCTGATTATCCCTGTGACCTCTTTGCTAAGACTCTCCAGAGAGCCGTCCTCAAAACCAACACACATCTTGACATATCTCCCTCATTGATCGCAGTGTCTCCAGGAACGGCATTCAAGGAGCCAGGAACTTTTCTCCCTACACTGTCCATTGAGTTGTCCTCAAAACCAATATACATCCTGCTATATCTCCCACATGGAAAGTGCCAGGAGGGAGAAGTGGCGATTATGTTTAGACTTTCTCGGAACTGCTTCAAATCAACTAGATATCTTTGTGCTGTAAATCTCCCAACAGCCAAACGCAAAAGCAGCAAACATCTCGCTGTATGTCCCACATCCAAAGTGCCAAGAGAGAGCTTGCTCTCCCTGTCTTTGAGTACTGTTTTCGCTGTGCCGGTTACCTCTTTGCTAACATTCTCTTCAGCGCTGCAGGGAAACCAGGAACCACGTGGAGAAGGCACCCACACTGAAAGTGCCTGGAGGGAACATTGGGGCTTCTTCTCAGTGTCTCTGACATAGGGTTTCACTGTCCCGGGAAAGTCTCTGCTAACACCCTGCAGAGCGCTGTGCCCAATCTACAGAAACGTCTTGCGGTATCTCCTACAGGGAAAGTGCCAGGAGGGAATTGTCGAGCTTGTTCTCAGTGTCTCTGAGAATTGCTCTGATTATCCCTGTGACCTCTTTGCTAAGACTCCAGAGAGCCGTCCTCAAAACCAACACACATCTTGACATATCTCCCACATTGATCGCAGTGTCTCCAGGAACGGCATTCAAGGAGCCAGGAACTTTTCTCCCTACACTGTCCATTGAGTTGTCCTCAAAACCAATATACATCCTGCTATATCTCCCACATGGAAAGTGCCAGGAGGGAGAAGTGGCGATTATGTTTAGACTTTCTCGGAACTGCTTCAAATCAACTAGATATCTTTGTGCTGTAAATCTCCCAACAGCCAAACGCAAAAGCAGCAAACATCTCGCTGTATGTCCCACATCCAAAGTGCCAAGAGAGAGCTTGCTCTCCCTGTCTTTGAGTACTGTTTTCGCTGTGCCGGTTACCTCTTTGCTAACATTCTCTTCAGCGCTGCAGGGAAACCAGGAACCACGTGGAGAAGGCACCCACACTGAAAGTGCCTGGAGGGAACATTGGGGCTTCTTCTCAGTGTCTCTGACATAGGGTTTCACTGTCCCGGGAAAGTCTCTGCTAACACCCTGCAGAGCGCTGTGCCCAATCTACAGAAACGTCTTGCGGTATCTCCTACAGGGAAAGTGCCAGGAGGGAACTGTCGAGCTTGTTCTCAGTGTCTCTGAGAATTGCTCTGATTATCCCTGTGACCTCTTTGCTAAGACTCTCCAGAGAGCCGTCCTCAAAACCAACACACATCTTGACATATCTCCCACATTGATCGCAGTGTCTCCAGGAACGGCATTCAAGGAGCCAGGAACTTTTCTCCCTACACTGTCCATTGAGTTGTCCTCAAAACCAATATACATCCTGCTATATCTCCCACATGGAAAGTGCCAGGAGGGAGAAGTGGCGATTATGTTTAGACTTTCTCGGAACTGCTTCAAATCAACTAGATATCTTTGTGCTGTAAATCTCCCAACAGCCAAACGCAAAAGCAGCAAACATCTCGCTGTATGTCCCACATCCAAAGTGCCAAGAGAGAGCTTGCTCTCCCTGTCTTTGAGTACTGTTTTCGCTGTGCCGGTTACCTCTTTGCTAACATTCTCTTCAGCGCTGCAGGGAAACCAGGAACCACGTGGAGAAGGCACCCACACTGAAAGTGCCTGGAGGGAACATTGGGGCTTCTTCTCAGTGTCTCTGACATAGAGTTTCACTGTCCCGGGAAAGTCTCTGCTAACACCCTGCAGAGCGCTGTGCCCAATCTACAGAAACGTCTTGCGGTATCTCCTACAGGGAAAGTGCCAGGAGGGAACTGTCCATCTTGTTCTCAGTGTCTCTGAGAATTGCTCTGATTATCCCTGTGACCTCTTTGCTAAGACTCTCCAGAGAGCCGTCCTCAAAACCAACACACATCTTGACATATCTCCCTCATTGATCGCAGTGTCTCCAGGAACGGCATTCAAGGAGCCAGGAACTTTTCTCCCTACACTGTCCATTGAGTTGTCCTCAAAACCAATATACATCCTGCTATATCTCCCACATGGAAAGTGCCAGGAGGGAGAAGTGGGGATTATGTTTAGACTTCCTCGGAACTGCTTCAAATCAACTAGATATCTTTGTGCTGTAAATCTCCCAACAGCCAAACGCAAAAGCAGCAAACATCTCGCTGTATGTCCCACATCCAAAGTGCCAAGAGAGAGCTTGCTCTCCCTGTCTTTGAGTACTGTTTTCGCTGTGCCGGTTACCTCTTTGCTAACATTCTCTTCAGCGCTGCAGGGAAACCAGGAACCACGTGGAGAAGGCACCCACACTGAAAGTGCCTGGAGGGAACATTGGGGCTTCTTCTCAGTGTCTCTGACATAGGGTTTCACTGTCCCGGGAAAGTCTCTGCTAACACCCTGCAGAGCGCTGTGCCCAATCTACAGAAACGTCTTGCGGTATCTCCTACAGGGAAAGTGCCAGGAGGGAACTGTCGAGCTTGTTCTCAGTGTCTCTGAGAATTGCTCTGATTATCCCTGTGACCTCTTTGCTAAGACTCTCCAGAGAGCCGTCCTCAAAACCAACACACATCTTGACATATCTCCCTCATTGATCGCAGTGTCTCCAGGAACGGCATTCAAGGAGCCAGGAACTTTTCTCCCTACACTGTCCATTGAGTTGTCCTCAAAACCAATATACATCCTGCTATATCTCCCACATGGAAAGTGCCAGGAGGGAGAAGTGGCGATTATGTTTAGACTTTCTCGGAACTGCTTCAAATCAACTAGATATCTTTGTGCTGTAAATCTCCCAACAGCCAAACGCAAAAGCAGCAAACATCTCGCTGTATGTCCCACATCCAAAGTGCCAAGAGAGAGCTTGCTCTCCCTCTCTTTGAGTACTGTTTTCGCTGTGCCGGTTACCTCTTTGCTAACATTCTCTTCAGCGCTGCAGGGAAACCAGGAACCACGTGGAGAAGGCACCCACACTGAAAGTGCCTGGAGGGAACATTGGGGCTTCTTCTCAGTGTCTCTGACATAGGGTTTCACTGTCCCGGGAAAGTCTCTGCTAACACCCTGCAGAGCGCTGTGCCCAATCTACAGAAACGTCTTGCGGTATCTCCTACAGGGAAAGTGCCAGGAGGGAACTGTCCATCTTGTTCTCAGTGTCTCTGAGAATTGCTCTGATTATCCCTGTGACCTCTTTGCTAAGACTCTCCAGAGAGCCGTCCTCAAAACAAACACACATCTTGACATATCTCCCACATTGATCGCAGTGTCTCCAGGAACGGCATTCAAGGAGCCAGGAACTTTTCTCCCTACACTGTCCATTGAGTTGTCCTCAAAACCAATATACATCCTGCTATATCTCCCACATGGAAAGTGCCAGGAGGGAGAAGTGGCGATTATGTTTAGACTTTCTCGGAACTGCTTCAAATCAACTAGATATCTTTGTGCTGTAAATCTCCCAACAGCCAAACGCAAAAGCAGCAAACATCTCGCTGTATGTCCCACATCCAAAGTGCCAAGAGAGAGCTTGCTCTCCCTGTCTTTGAGTACTGTTTTCGCTGTGCCGGTTACCTCTTTGCTAACATTCTCTTCAGCGCTGCAGGGAAACCAGGAACCACGTGGAGAAGGCACCCACACTGAAAGTGCCTGGAGGGAACATTGGGGCTTCTTCTCAGTGTCTCTGACATAGGGTTTCACTGTCCCGGGAAAGTCTCTGCTAACACCCTGCAGAGCGCTGTGCCCAATCTACAGAAACGTCTTGCGGTATCTCCTACAGGGAAAGTGCCAGGAGGGAACTGTCCATCTTGTTCTCAGTGTCTCTGAGAATTGCTCTGATTATCCCTGTGACCTCTTTGCTAAGACTCTCCAGAGAGCCGTCCTCAAAACAAACACACATCTTGACATATCTCCCACATTGATCGCAGTGTCTCCAGGAACGGCATTCAAGGAGCCAGGAACTTTTCTCCCTACACTGTCCATTGAGTTGTCCTCAAAACCAATATACATCCTGCTATATCTCCCACATGGAAAGTGCCAGGAGGGAGAAGTGGCGATTATGTTTAGACTTTCTCGGAACTGCTTCAAATCAACTAGATATCTTTGTGCTGTAAATCTCCCAACAGCCAAACGCAAAAGCAGCAAACATCTCGCTGTATGTCCCACATCCAAAGTGCCAAGAGAGAGCTTGCTCTCCCTGTCTTTGAGTACTGTTTTCGCTGTGCCGGTTACCTCTTTGCTAACATTCTCTTCAGCGCTGCAGGGAAACCAGGAACCACGTGGAGAAGGCACCCACACTGAAAGTGCCTGGAGGGAACATTGGGGCTTCTTCTCAGTGTCTCTGACATAGGGTTTCACTGTCCCGGGAAAGTCTCTGCTAACACCCTGCAGAGCGCTGTGCCCAATCTACAGAAACGTCTTGCGGTATCTCCTACAGGGAAAGTGCCAGGAGGGAACTGTCCATCTTGTTCTCAGTGTCTCTGAGAATTGCTCTGATTATCCCTGTGACCTCTTTGCTAAGACTCTCCAGAGAGCCGTCCTCAAAACCAACACACATCTTGACATATCTCCCACATTGATCGCAGTGTCTCCAGGAACGGCATTCAAGGAGCCAGGAACTTTTCTCCCTACACTGTCCATTGAGTTGTCCTCAAAACCAATATACATCCTGCTATATCTCCCACATGGAAAGTGCCAGGAGGGAGAAGTGGCGATTATGTTTAGACTTTCTCGGAACTGCTTCAAATCAACTAGATATCTTTGTGCTGTAAATCTCCCAACAGCCAAACGCAAAAGCAGCAAACATCTCGCTGTATGTCCCACATCCAAAGTGCCAAGAGAGAGCTTGCTCTCCCTGTCTTTGAGTACTGTTTTCGCTGTGCCGGTTACCTCTTTGCTAACATTCTCTTCAGCGCTGCAGGGAAACCAGGAACCACGTGGAGAAGGCACCCACACTGAAAGTGCCTGGAGGGAACATTGGGGCTTCTTCTCAGTGTCTCTGACATAGGGTTTCACTGTCCCGGGAAAGTCTCTGCTAACACCCTGCAGAGCGCTGTGCCCAATCTACAGAAACGTCTTGCGGTATCTCCTACAGGGAAAGTGCCAGGAGGGAACTGTCCATCTTGTTCTCAGTGTCTCTGAGAATTGCTCTGATTATCCCTGTGACCTCTTTGCTAAGACTCTCCAGAGAGCCGTCCTCAAAACCAACACACATCTTGACATATCTCCCACATTGATCGCAGTGTCTCCAGGAACGGCATTCAAGGAGCCAGGAACTTTTCTCCCTACACTGTCCATTGAGTTGTCCTCAAAACCAATATACATCCTGCTATATCTCCCACATGGAAAGTGCCAGGAGGGAGAAGTGGCGATTATGTTTAGACTTTCTCGGAACTGCTTCAAATCAACTAGATATCTTTGTGCTGTAAATCTCCCAACAGCCAAACGCAAAAGCAGCAAACATCTCGCTGTATGTCCCACATCCAAAGTGCCAAGAGAGAGCTTGCTCTCCCTGTCTTTGAGTACTGTTTTCGCTGTGCCGGTTACCTCTTTGCTAACATTCTCTTCAGCGCTGCAGGGAAACCAGGAACCACGTGGAGAAGGCACCCACACTGAAAGTGCCTGGAGGGAACATTGGGGCTTCTTCTCAGTGTCTCTGACATAGGGTTTCACTGTCCCGGGAAAGTCTCTGCTAACACCCTGCAGAGCGCTGTGCCCAATCTACAGAAACGTCTTGCGGTATCTCCTACAGGGAAAGTGCCAGGAGGGAACTGTCCATCTTGTTCTCAGTGTCTCTGAGAATTGCTCTGATTATCCCTGTGACCTCTTTGCTAAGACTCTCCAGAGAGCCGTCCTCAAAACCAACACACATCTTGACATATCTCCCACATTGATCGCAGTGTCTCCAGGAACGGCATTCAAGGAGCCAGGAACTTTTCTCCCTACACTGTCCATTGAGTTGTCCTCAAAACCAATATACATCCTGCTATATCTCCCACATGGAAAGTGCCAGGAGGGAGAAGTGGCGATTATGTTTAGACTTTCTCGGAACTGCTTCAAATCAACTAGATATCTTTGTGCTGTAAATCTCCCAACAGCCAAACGCAAAAGCAGCAAACATCTCGCTGTATGTCCCACATCCAAAGTGCCAAGAGAGAGCTTGCTCTCCCTGTCTTTGAGTACTGTTTTCGCTGTGCCGGTTACCTCTTTGCTAACATTCTCTTCAGCGCTGCAGGGAAACCAGGAACCACGTGGAGAAGGCACCCACACTGAAAGTGCCTGGAGGGAACATTGGGGCTTCTTCTCAGTGTCTCTGACATAGGGTTTCACTGTCCCGGGAAAGTCTCTGCTAACACCCTGCAGAGCGCTGTGCCCAATCTACAGAAACGTCTTGCGGTATCTCCTACAGGGAAAGTGCCAGGAGGGAACTGTCCATCTTGTTCTCAGTGTCTCTGAGAATTGCTCTGATTATCCCTGTGACCTCTTTGCTAAGACTCTCCAGAGAGCCGTCCTCAAAACCAACACACATCTTGACATATCTCCCTCATTGATCGCAGTGTCTCCAGGAACGGCATTCAAGGAGCCAGGAACTTTTCTCCCTACACTGTCCATTGAGTTGTCCTCAAAACCAATATACATCCTGCTATATCTCCCACATGGAAAGTGCCAGGAGGGAGAAGTGGCGATTATGTTTAGACTTTCTCGGAACTGCTTCAAATCAACTAGATATCTTTGTGCTGTAAATCTCCCAACAGCCAAACGCAAAAGCAGCAAACATCTCGCTGTATGTCCCACATCCAAAGTGCCAAGAGAGAGCTTGCTCTCCCTGTCTTTGAGTACTGTTTTCGCTGTGCCGGTTACCTCTTTGCTAACATTCTCTTCAGCGCTGCAGGGAAACCAGGAACCACGTGGAGAAGGCACCCACACTGAAAGTGCCTGGAGGGAACATTGGGGCTTCTTCTCAGTGTCTCTGACATAGGGTTTCACTGTCCCGGGAAAGTCTCTGCTAACACCCTGCAGAGCGCTGTGCCCAATCTACAGAAACGTCTTGCGGTATCTCCTACAGGGAAAGTGCCAGGAGGGAACTGTCCATCTTGTTCTCAGTGTCTCTGAGAATTGCTCTGATTATCCCTGTGACCTCTTTGCTAAGACTCTCCAGAGAGCCGTCCTCAAAACCAACACACATCTTGACATATCTCCCTCATTGATCGCAGTGTCTCCAGGAACGGCATTCAAGGAGCCAGGAACTTTTCTCCCTACACTGTCCATTGAGTTGTCCTCAAAACCAATATACATCCTGCTATATCTCCCACATGGAAAGTGCCAGGAGGGAGAAGTGGCGATTATGTTTAGACTTTCTCGGAACTGCTTCAAATCAACTAGATATCTTTGTGCTGTAAATCTCCCAACAGCCAAACGCAAAAGCAGCAAACATCTCGCTGTATGTCCCACATCCAAAGTGCCAAGAGAGAGCTTGCTCTCCCTGTCTTTGAGTACTGTTTTCGCTGTCCCGGTTACCTCTTTGCTAACATTCTCTTCAGCGCTGCAGGGAAACCAGGAACCACGTGGAGAAGGCACCCACACTGAAAGTGCCTGGAGGGAACATTGGGGCTTCTTCTCAGTGTCTCTGACATAGGGTTTCACTGTCCCGGGAAAGTCTCTGCTAACACCCTGCAGAGCGCTGTGCCCAATCTACAGAAACGTCTTGCGGTATCTCCTACAGGGAAAGTGCCAGGAGGGAACTGTCCATCTTGTTCTCAGTGTCTCTGAGAATTGCTCTGATTATCCCTGTGACCTCTTTGCTAAGACTCTCCAGAGAGCCGTCCTCAAAACCAACACACATCTTGACATATCTCCCTCATTGATCGCAGTGTCTCCAGGAACGGCATTCAAGGAGCCAGGAACTTTTCTCCCTACACTGTCCATTGAGTTGTCCTCAAAACCAATATACATCCTGCTATATCTCCCACATGGAAAGTGCCAGGAGGGAGAAGTGGCGATTATGTTTAGACTTTCTCGGAACTGCTTCAAATCAACTAGATATCTTTGTGCTGTAAATCTCCCAACAGCCAAACGCAAAAGCAGCAAACATCTCGCTGTATGTCCCACATCCAAAGTGCCAAGAGAGAGCTTGCTCTCCCTGTCTTTGAGTACTGTTTTCGCTGTGCCGGTTACCTCTTTGCTAACATTCTCTTCAGCGCTGCAGGGAAACCAGGAACCACGTGGAGAAGGCACCCACACTGAAAGTGCCTGGAGGGAACATTGGGGCTTCTTCTCAGTGTCTCTGACATAGGGTTTCACTGTCCCGGGAAAGTCTCTGCTAACACCCTGCAGAGCGCTGTGCCCAATCTACAGAAACGTCTTGCGGTATCTCCTACAGGGAAAGTGCCAGGAGGGAATTGTGGAGCTTGTTCTCAGTGTCTCTGAGAATTGCTCTGATTATCTGTGTGACCTCTTTGCTAAGACTCTCCAGAGAGCCGTCCTCAAAACCAACACACATCTTGACATATCTCCCACATTGATCGCAGTGTCTCCAGGAACGGCATTCAAGGAGCCAGGAACTTTTCTCCCTACACTGTCCATTGAGTTGTCCTCAAAACCAATATACATCCTGCTATATCTCCCACATGGAAAGTGCCAGGAGGGAGAAGTGGCGATTATGTTTAGACTTTCTCGGAACTGCTTCAAATCAACTAGATATCTTTGTGCTGTAAATCTCCCAACAGCCAAACGCAAAAGCAGCAAACATCTCGCTGTATGTCCCACATCCAAAGTGCCAAGAGAGAGCTTGCTCTCCCTGTCTTTGAGTACTGTTTTCGCTGTGCCGGTTACCTCTTTGCTAACATTCTCTTCAGCGCTGCAGGGAAACCAGGAACCACGTGGAGAAGGCACCCACACTGAAAGTGCCTGGAGGGAACATTGGGGCTTCTTCTCAGTGTCTCTGACATAGGGTTTCACTGTCCCGGGAAAGTCTCTGCTAACACCCTGCAGAGCGCTGTGCCCAATCTACAGAAACGTCTTGCGGTATCTCCTACAGGGAAAGTGCCAGGAGGGAATTGTGGAGCTTGTTCTCAGTGTCTCTGAGAATTGCTCTGATTATCCCTGTGACCTCTTTGCTAAGACTCTCCAGAGAGCCGTCCTCAAAACCAACACACATCTTGACATATCTCCCTCATTGATCGCAGTGTCTCCAGGAACGGCATTCAAGGAGCCAGGAACTTTTCTCCCTACACTGTCCATTGAGTTGTCCTCAAAACCAATATACATCCTGCTATATCTCCCACATGGAAAGTGCCAGGAGGGAGAAGTGGCGATTATGTTTAGACTTTCTCGGAACTGCTTCAAATCAACTAGATATCTTTGTGCTGTAAATCTCCCAACAGCCAAACGCAAAAGCAGCAAACATCTCGCTGTATGTCCCACATCCAAAGTGCCAAGAGAGAGCTTGCTCTCCCTCTCTTTGAGTACTGTTTTCACTGTCCCGGTTACCTCTTTGCTAACATTCTCTTCAGCGCTGCAGGGAAACCAGGAACCACGTGGAGAAGGCACCCACACTGAAAGTGCCTGGAGGGAACATTGGGGCTTCTTCTCAGTGTCTCTGACATAGGGTTTCACTGTCCCGGGAAAGTCTCTGCTAACACCCTGCAGAGCGCTGTGCCCAATCTACAGAAACGTCTTGCGGTATCTCCTACAGGGAAAGTGCCAGGAGGGAACTGTCCATCTTGTTCTCAGTGTCTCTGAGAATTGCTCTGATTATCCCTGTGACCTCTTTGCTAAGACTCTCCAGAGAGCCGTCCTCAAAACAAACACACATCTTGACATATCTCCCACATTGATCGCAGTGTCTCCAGGAACGGCATTCAAGGAGCCAGGAACTTTTCTCCCTACACTGTCCATTGAGTTGTCCTCAAAACCAATATACATCCTGCTATATCTCCCACATGGAAAGTGCCAGGAGGGAGAAGTGGCGATTATGTTTAGACTTTCTCGGAACTGCTTCAAATCAACTAGATATCTTTGTGCTGTAAATCTCCCAACAGCCAAACGCAAAAGCAGCAAACATCTCGCTGTATGTCCCACATACAAAGTGCCAAGAGAGAGCTTGCTCTCCCTGTCTTTGAGTACTGTTTTCGCTGTGCCGGTTACCTCTTTGCTAACATTCTCTTCAGCGCTGCAGGGAAACCAGGAACCACGTGGAGAAGGCACCCACACTGAAAGTGCCTGGAGGGAACATTGGGGCTTCTTCTCAGTGTCTCTGACATAGGGTTTCACTGTCCCGGGAAAGTCTCTGCTAACACCCTGCAGAGCGCTGTGCCCAATCTACAGAAACGTCTTGCGGTATCTCCTACAGGGAAAGTGCCAGGAGGGAACTGTCCATCTTGTTCTCAGTGTCTCTGAGAATTGCTCTGATTATCCCTGTGACCTCTTTGCTAAGACTCTCCAGAGAGCCGTCCTCAAAACCAACACACATCTTGACATATCTCCCTCATTGATCGCAGTGTCTCCAGGAACGGCATTCAAGGAGCCAGGAACTTTTCTCCCTACACTGTCCATTGAGTTGTCCTCAAAACCAATATACATCCTGCTATATCTCCCACATGGAAAGTGCCAGGAGGGAGAAGTGGCGATTATGTTTAGACTTTCTCGGAACTGCTTCAAATCAACTAGATATCTTTGTGCTGTAAATCTCCCAACAGCCAAACGCAAAAGCAGCAAACATCTCGCTGTATGTCCCACATCCAAAGTGCCAAGAGAGAGCTTGCTCTCCCTGTCTTTGAGTACTGTTTTCGCTGTGCCGGTTACCTCTTTGCTAACATTCTCTTCAGCGCTGCAGGGAAACCAGGAACCACGTGGAGAAGGCACCCACACTGAAAGTGCCTGGAGGGAACATTGGGGCTTCTTCTCAGTGTCTCTGACATAGGGTTTCACTGTCCCGGGAAAGTCTCTGCTAACACCCTGCAGAGCGCTGTGCCCAATCTACAGAAACGTCTTGCGGTATCTCCTACAGGGAAAGTGCCAGGAGGGAACTGTCCATCTTGTTCTCAGTGTCTCTGAGAATTGCTCTGATTATCCCTGTGACCTCTTTGCTAAGACTCTCCAGAGAGCCGTCCTCAAAACCAACACACATCTTGACATATCTCCCTCATTGATCGCAGTGTCTCCAGGAACGGCATTCAAGGAGCCAGGAACTTTTCTCCCTACACTGTCCATTGAGTTGTCCTCAAAACCAATATACATCCTGCTATATCTCCCACATGGAAAGTGCCAGGAGGGAGAAGTGGCGATTATGTTTAGACTTTCTCGGAACTGCTTCAAATCAACTAGATATCTTTGTGCTGTAAATCTCCCAACAGCCAAACGCAAAAGCAGCAAACATCTCGCTGTATGTCCCACATCCAAAGTGCCAAGAGAGAGCTTGCTCTCCCTGTCTTTGAGTACTGTTTTCGCTGTGCCGGTTACCTCTTTGCTAACATTCTCTTCAGCGCTGCAGGGAAACCAGGAACCACGTGGAGAAGGCACCCACACTGAAAGTGCCTGGAGGGAACATTGGGGCTTCTTCTCAGTGTCTCTGACATAGGGTTTCACTGTCCCGGGAAAGTCTCTGCTAACACCCTGCAGAGCGCTGTGCCCAATCTACAGAAACGTCTTGCGGTATCTCCTACAGGGAAAGTGCCAGGAGGGAACTGTCCATCTTGTTCTCAGTGTCTCTGAGAATTGCTCTGATTATCCCTGTGACCTCTTTGCTAAGACTCTCCAGAGAGCCGTCCTCAAAACCAACACACATCTTGACATATCTCCCTCATTGATCGCAGTGTCTCCAGGAACGGCATTCAAGGAGCCAGGAACTTTTCTCCCTACACTGTCCATTGAGTTGTCCTCAAAACCAATATACATCCTGCTATATCTCCCACATGGAAAGTGCCAGGAGGGAGAAGTGGCGATTATGTTTAGACTTTCTCGGAACTGCTTCAAATCAACTAGATATCTTTGTGCTGTAAATCTCCCAACAGCCAAACGCAAAAGCAGCAAACATCTCGCTGTATGTCCCACATCCAAAGTGCCAAGAGAGAGCTTGCTCTCCCTGTCTTTGAGTACTGTTTTCGCTGTGCCGGTTACCTCTTTGCTAACATTCTCTTCAGCGCTGCAGGGAAACCAGGAACCACGTGGAGAAGGCACCCACACTGAAAGTGCCTGGAGGGAACATTGGGGCTTCTTCTCAGTGTCTCTGACATAGGGTTTCACTGTCCCGGGAAAGTCTCTGCTAACACCCTGCAGAGCGCTGTGCCCAATCTACAGAAACGTCTTGCGGTATCTCCTACAGGGAAAGTGCCAGGAGGGAATTGTCGAGCTTGTTCTCAGTGTCTCTGAGAATTGCTCTGATTATCCCTGTGACCTCTTTGCTAAGACTCTCCAGAGAGCCGTCCTCAAAACCAACACACATCTTGACATATCTCCCACATTGATCGCAGTGTCTCCAGGAACGGCATTCAAGGAGCCAGGAACTTTTCTCCCTACACTGTCCATTGAGTTGTCCTCAAAACCAATATACATCCTGCTATATCTCCCACATGGAAAGTGCCAGGAGGGAGAAGTGGCGATTATGTTTAGACTTTCTCGGAACTGCTTCAAATCAACTAGATATCTTTGTGCTGTAAATCTCCCAACAGCCAAACGCAAAAGCAGCAAACATCTCGCTGTATGTCCCACATCCAAAGTGCCAAGAGAGAGCTTGCTCTCCCTGTCTTTGAGTACTGTTTTCGCTGTGCCGGTTACCTCTTTGCTAACATTCTCTTCAGCGCTGCAGGGAAACCAGGAACCACGTGGAGAAGGCACCCACACTGAAAGTGCCTGGAGGGAACATTGGGGCTTCTTCTCAGTGTCTCTGACATAGGGTTTCACTGTCCCGGGAAAGTCTCTGCTAACACCCTGCAGAGCGCTGTGCCCAATCTACAGAAACGTCTTGCGGTATCTCCTACAGGGAAAGTGCCAGGAGGGAACTGTCCATCTTGTTCTCAGTGTCTCTGAGAATTGCTCTGATTATCCCTGTGACCTCTTTGCTAAGACTCTCCAGAGAGCCGTCCTCAAAACCAACACACATCTTGACATATCTCCCTCATTGATCGCAGTGTCTCCAGGAACGGCATTCAAGGAGCCAGGAACTTTTCTCCCTACACTGTCCATTGAGTTGTCCTCAAAACCAATATACATCCTGCTATATCTCCCACATGGAAAGTGCCAGGAGGGAGAAGTGGCGATTATGTTTAGACTTTCTCGGAACTGCTTCAAATCAACTAGATATCTTTGTGCTGTAAATCTCCCAACAGCCAAACGCAAAAGCAGCAAACATCTCGCTGTATGTCCCACATCCAAAGTGCCAAGAGAGAGCTTGCTCTCCCTGTCTTTGAGTACTGTTTTCGCTGTGCCGGTTACCTCTTTGCTAACATTCTCTTCAGCGCTGCAGGGAAACCAGGAACCACGTGGAGAAGGCACCCACACTGAAAGTGCCTGGAGGGAACATTGGGGCTTCTTCTCAGTGTCTCTGACATAGGGTTTCACTGTCCCGGGAAAGTCTCTGCTAACACCCTGCAGAGCGCTGTGCCCAATCTACAGAAACGTCTTGCGGTATCTCCTACAGGGAAAGTGCCAGGAGGGAACTGTCCATCTTGTTCTCAGTGTCTCTGAGAATTGCTCTGATTATCCCTGTGACCTCTTTGCTAAGACTCTCCAGAGAGCCGTCCTCAAAACCAACACACATCTTGACATATCTCCCTCATTGATCGCAGTGTCTCCAGGAACGGCATTCAAGGAGCCAGGAACTTTTCTCCCTACACTGTCCATTGAGTTGTCCTCAAAACCAATATACATCCTGCTATATCTCCCACATGGAAAGTGCCAGGAGGGAGAAGTGGCGATTATGTTTAGACTTTCTCGGAACTGCTTCAAATCAACTAGATATCTTTGTGCTGTAAATCTCCCAACAGCCAAACGCAAAAGCAGCAAACATCTCGCTGTATGTCCCACATCCAAAGTGCCAAGAGAGAGCTTGCTCTCCCTGTCTTTGAGTACTGTTTTCGCTGTGCCGGTTACCTCTTTGCTAACATTCTCTTCAGCGCTGCAGGGAAACCAGGAACCACGTGGAGAAGGCACCCACACTGAAAGTGCCTGGAGGGAACATTGGGGCTTCTTCTCAGTGTCTCTGACATAGGGTTTCACTGTCCCGGGAAAGTCTCTGCTAACACCGTGCAGAGCGCTGTGCCCAATCTACAGAAACGTCTTGCGGTATCTCCTACAGGGAAAGTGCCAGGAGGGAACTGTCCATCTTGTTCTCAGTGTCTCTGAGAATTGCTCTGATTATCCCTGTGACCTCTTTGCTAAGACTCTCCAGAGAGCCGTCCTCAAAACCAACACACATCTTGACATATCTCCCTCATTGATCGCAGTGTCTCCAGGAACGGCATTCAAGGAGCCAGGAACTTTTCTCCCTACACTGTCCATTGAGTTGTCCTCAAAACCAATATACATCCTGCTATATCTCCCACATGGAAAGTGCCAGGAGGGAGAAGTGGCGATTATGTTTAGACTTTCTCGGAACTGCTTCAAATCAACTAGATATCTTTGTGCTGTAAATCTCCCAACAGCCAAACGCAAAAGCAGCAAACATCTCGCTGTATGTCCCACATCCAAAGTGCCAAGAGAGAGCTTGCTCTCCCTGTCTTTGAGTACTGTTTTCGCTGTGCCGGTTACCTCTTTGCTAACATTCTCTTCAGCGCTGCAGGGAAACCAGGAACCACGTGGAGAAGGCACCCACACTGAAAGTGCCTGGAGGGAACATTGGGGCTTCTTCTCAGTGTCTCTGACATAGGGTTTCACTGTCCCGGGAAAGTCTCTGCTAACACCGTGCAGAGCGCTGTGCCCAATCTACAGAAACGTCTTGCGGTATCTCCTACAGGGAAAGTGCCAGGAGGGAACTGTCCATCTTGTTCTCAGTGTCTCTGAGAATTGCTCTGATTATCCCTGTGACCTCTTTGCTAAGACTCTCCAGAGAGCCGTCCTCAAAACCAACACACATCTTGACATATCTCCCTCATTGATCGCAGTGTCTCCAGGAACGGCATTCAAGGAGCCAGGAACTTTTCTCCCTACACTGTCCATTGAGTTGTCCTCAAAACCAATATACATCCTGCTATATCTCCCACATGGAAAGTGCCAGGAGGGAGAAGTGGCGATTATGTTTAGACTTTCTCGGAACTGCTTCAAATCAACTAGATATCTTTGTGCTGTAAATCTCCCAACAGCCAAACGCAAAAGCAGCAAACATCTCGCTGTATGTCCCACATCCAAAGTGCCAAGAGAGAGCTTGCTCTCCCTGTCTTTGAGTACTGTTTTCGCTGTGCCGGTTACCTCTTTGCTAACATTCTCTTCAGCGCTGCAGGGAAACCAGGAACCACGTGGAGAAGGCACCCACACTGAAAGTGCCTGGAGGGAACATTGGGGCTTCTTCTCAGTGTCTCTGACATAGGGTTTCACTGTCCCGGGAAAGTCTCTGCTAACACCCTGCAGAGCGCTGTGCCCAATCTACAGAAACGTCTTGCGGTATCTCCTACAGGGAAAGTGCCAGGAGGGAACTGTCCATCTTGTTCTCAGTGTCTCTGAGAATTGCTCTGATTATCCCTGTGACCTCTTTGCTAAGACTCTCCAGAGAGCCGTCCTCAAAACCAACACACATCTTGACATATCTCCCTCATTGATCGCAGTGTCTCCAGGAACGGCATTCAAGGAGCCAGGAACTTTTCTCCCTACACTGTCCATTGAGTTGTCCTCAAAACCAATATACATCCTGCTATATCTCCCACATGGAAAGTGCCAGGAGGGAGAAGTGGCGATTATGTTTAGACTTTCTCGGAACTGCTTCAAATCAACTAGATATCTTTGTGCTGTAAATCTCCCAACAGCCAAACGCAAAAGCAGCAAACATCTCGCTGTATGTCCCACATCCAAAGTGCCAAGAGAGAGCTTGCTCTCCCTGTCTTTGAGTACTGTTTTCGCTGTGCCGGTTACCTCTTTGCTAACATTCTCTTCAGCGCTGCAGGGAAACCAGGAACCACGTGGAGAAGGCACCCACACTGAAAGTGCCTGGAGGGAACATTGGGGCTTCTTCTCAGTGTCTCTGACATAGGGTTTCACTGTCCCGGGAAAGTCTCTGCTAACACCCTGCAGAGCGCTGTGCCCAATCTACAGAAACGTCTTGCGGTATCTCCTACAGGGAAAGTGCCAGGAGGGAACTGTCCATCTTGTTCTCAGTGTCTCTGAGAATTGCTCTGATTATCCCTGTGACCTCTTTGCTAAGACTCTCCAGAGAGCCGTCCTCAAAACCAACACACATCTTGACATATCTCCCTCATTGATCGCAGTGTCTCCAGGAACGGCATTCAAGGAGCCAGGAACTTTTCTCCCTACACTGTCCATTGAGTTGTCCTCAAAACCAATATACATCCTGCTATATCTCCCACATGGAAAGTGCCAGGAGGGAGAAGTGGCGATTATGTTTAGACTTTCTCGGAACTGCTTCAAATCAACTAGATATCTTTGTGCTGTAAATCTCCCAACAGCCAAACGCAAAAGCAGCAAACATCTCGCTGTATGTCCCACATCCAAAGTGCCAAGAGAGAGCTTGCTCTCCCTGTCTTTGAGTACTGTTTTCGCTGTGCCGGTTACCTCTTTGCTAACATTCTCTTCAGCGCTGCAGGGAAACCAGGAACCACGTGGAGAAGGCACCCACACTGAAAGTGCCTGGAGGGAACATTGGGGCTTCTTCTCAGTGTCTCTGACATAGGGTTTCACTGTCCCGGGAAAGTCTCTGCTAACACCGTGCAGAGCGCTGTGCCCAATCTACAGAAACGTCTTGCGGTATCTCCTACAGGGAAAGTGCCAGGAGGGAACTGTCCATCTTGTTCTCAGTGTCTCTGAGAATTGCTCTGATTATCCCTGTGACCTCTTTGCTAAGACTCTCCAGAGAGCCGTCCTCAAAACCAACACACATCTTGACATATCTCCCTCATTGATCGCAGTGTCTCCAGGAACGGCATTCAAGGAGCCAGGAACTTTTCTCCCTACACTGTCCATTGAGTTGTCCTCAAAACCAATATACATCCTGCTATATCTCCCACATGGAAAGTGCCAGGAGGGAGAAGTGGCGATTATGTTTAGACTTTCTCGGAACTGCTTCAAATCAACTAGATATCTTTGTGCTGTAAATCTCCCAACAGCCAAACGCAAAAGCAGCAAACATCTCGCTGTATGTCCCACATCCAAAGTGCCAAGAGAGAGCTTGCTCTCCCTGTCTTTGAGTACTGTTTTCGCTGTGCCGGTTACCTCTTTGCTAACATTCTCTTCAGCGCTGCAGGGAAACCAGGAACCACGTGGAGAAGGCACCCACACTGAAAGTGCCTGGAGGGAACATTGGGGCTTCTTCTCAGTGTCTCTGACATAGGGTTTCACTGTCCCGGGAAAGTCTCTGCTAACACCCTGCAGAGCGCTGTGCCCAATCTACAGAAACGTCTTGCGGTATCTCCTACAGGGAAAGTGCCAGGAGGGAACTGTCCATCTTGTTCTCAGTGTCTCTGAGAATTGCTCTGATTATCCCTGTGACCTCTTTGCTAAGACTCTCCAGAGAGCCGTCCTCAAAACCAACACACATCTTGACATATCTCCCTCATTGATCGCAGTGTCTCCAGGAACGGCATTCAAGGAGCCAGGAACTTTTCTCCCTACACTGTCCATTGAGTTGTCCTCAAAACCAATATACATCCTGCTATATCTCCCACATGGAAAGTGCCAGGAGGGAGAAGTGGCGATTATGTTTAGACTTTCTCGGAACTGCTTCAAATCAACTAGATATCTTTGTGCTGTAAATCTCCCAACAGCCAAACGCAAAAGCAGCAAACATCTCGCTGTATGTCCCACATCCAAAGTGCCAAGAGAGAGCTTGCTCTCCCTGTCTTTGAGTACTGTTTTCGCTGTGCCGGTTACCTCTTTGCTAACATTCTCTTCAGCGCTGCAGGGAAACCAGGAACCACGTGGAGAAGGCACCCACACTGAAAGTGCCTGGAGGGAACATTGGGGCTTCTTCTCAGTGTCTCTGACATAGGGTTTCACTGTCCCGGGAAAGTCTCTGCTAACACCCTGCAGAGCGCTGTGCCCAATCTACAGAAACGTCTTGCGGTATCTCCTACAGGGAAAGTGCCAGGAGGGAACTGTCCATCTTGTTCTCAGTGTCTCTGAGAATTGCTCTGATTATCCCTGTGACCTCTTTGCTAAGACTCTCCAGAGAGCCGTCCTCAAAACCAACACACATCTTGACATATCTCCCTCATTGATCGCAGTGTCTCCAGGAACGGCATTCAAGGAGCCAGGAACTTTTCTCCCTACACTGTCCATTGAGTTGTCCTCAAAACCAATATACATCCTGCTATATCTCCCACATGGAAAGTGCCAGGAGGGAGAAGTGGCGATTATGTTTAGACTTTCTCGGAACTGCTTCAAATCAACTAGATATCTTTGTGCTGTAAATCTCCCAACAGCCAAACGCAAAAGCAGCAAACATCTCGCTGTATGTCCCACATCCAAAGTGCCAAGAGAGAGCTTGCTCTCCCTGTCTTTGAGTACTGTTTTCGCTGTGCCGGTTACCTCTTTGCTAACATTCTCTTCAGCGCTGCAGGGAAACCAGGAACCACGTGGAGAAGGCACCCACACTGAAAGTGCCTGGAGGGAACATTGGGGCTTCTTCTCAGTGTCTCTGACATAGGGTTTCACTGTCCCGGGAAAGTCTCTGCTAACACCCTGCAGAGCGCTGTGCCCAATCTACAGAAACGTCTTGCGGTATCTCCTACAGGGAAAGTGCCAGGAGGGAACTGTCCATCTTGTTCTCAGTGTCTCTGAGAATTGCTCTGATTATCCCTGTGACCTCTTTGCTAAGACTCTCCAGAGAGCCGTCCTCAAAACCAACACACATCTTGACATATCTCCCTCATTGATCGCAGTGTCTCCAGGAACGGCATTCAAGGAGCCAGGAACTTTTCTCCCTACACTGTCCATTGAGTTGTCCTCAAAACCAATATACATCCTGCTATATCTCCCACATGGAAAGTGCCAGGAGGGAGAAGTGGCGATTATGTTTAGACTTTCTCGGAACTGCTTCAAATCAACTAGATATCTTTGTGCTGTAAATCTCCCAACAGCCAAACGCAAAAGCAGCAAACATCTCGCTGTATGTCCCACATCCAAAGTGCCAAGAGAGAGCTTGCTCTCCCTGTCTTTGAGTACTGTTTTCGCTGTGCCGGTTACCTCTTTGCTAACATTCTCTTCAGCGCTGCAGGGAAACCAGGAACCACGTGGAGAAGGCACCCACACTGAAAGTGCCTGGAGGGAACATTGGGGCTTCTTCTCAGTGTCTCTGACATAGGGTTTCACTGTCCCGGGAAAGTCTCTGCTAACACCCTGCAGAGCGCTGTGCCCAATCTACAGAAACGTCTTGCGGTATCTCCTACAGGGAAAGTGCCAGGAGGGAATTGTCGAGCTTGTTCTCAGTGTCTCTGAGAATTGCTCTGATTATCCCTGTGACCTCTTTGCTAAGACTCTCCAGAGAGCCGTCCTCAAAACCAACACACATCTTGACATATCTCCCACATTGATCGCAGTGTCTCCAGGAACGGCATTCAAGGAGCCAGGAACTTTTCTCCCTACACTGTCCATTGAGTTGTCCTCAAAACCAATATACATCCTGCTATATCTCCCACATGGAAAGTGCCAGGAGGGAGAAGTGGCGATTATGTTTAGACTTTCTCGGAACTGCTTCAAATCAACTAGATATCTTTGTGCTGTAAATCTCCCAACAGCCAAACGCAAAAGCAGCAAACATCTCGCTGTATGTCCCACATCCAAAGTGCCAAGAGAGAGCTTGCTCTCCCTGTCTTTGAGTACTGTTTTCGCTGTGCCGGTTACCTCTTTGCTAACATTCTCTTCAGCGCTGCAGGGAAACCAGGAACCACGTGGAGAAGGCACCCACACTGAAAGTGCCTGGAGGGAACATTGGGGCTTCTTCTCAGTGTCTCTGACATAGGGTTTCACTGTCCCGGGAAAGTCTCTGCTAACACCGTGCAGAGCGCTGTGCCCAATCTACAGAAACGTCTTGCGGTATCTCCTACAGGGAAAGTGCCAGGAGGGAACTGTCCATCTTGTTCTCAGTGTCTCTGAGAATTGCTCTGATTATCCCTGTGACCTCTTTGCTAAGACTCTCCAGAGAGCCGTCCTCAAAACCAACACACATCTTGACATATCTCCCTCATTGATCGCAGTGTCTCCAGGAACGGCATTCAAGGAGCCAGGAACTTTTCTCCCTACACTGTCCATTGAGTTGTCCTCAAAACCAATATACATCCTGCTATATCTCCCACATGGAAAGTGCCAGGAGGGAGAAGTGGCGATTATGTTTAGACTTTCTCGGAACTGCTTCAAATCAACTAGATATCTTTGTGCTGTAAATCTCCCAACAGCCAAACGCAAAAGCAGCAAACATCTCGCTGTATGTCCCACATCCAAAGTGCCAAGAGAGAGCTTGCTCTCCCTGTCTTTGAGTACTGTTTTCGCTGTGCCGGTTACCTCTTTGCTAACATTCTCTTCAGCGCTGCAGGGAAACCAGGAACCACGTGGAGAAGGCACCCACACTGAAAGTGCCTGGAGGGAACATTGGGGCTTCTTCTCAGTGTCTCTGACATAGGGTTTCACTGTCCCGGGAAAGTCTCTGCTAACACCCTGCAGAGCGCTGTGCCCAATCTACAGAAACGTCTTGCGGTATCTCCTACAGGGAAAGTGCCAGGAGGGAACTGTCCATCTTGTTCTCAGTGTCTCTGAGAATTGCTCTGATTATCCCTGTGACCTCTTTGCTAAGACTCTCCAGAGAGCCGTCCTCAAAACCAACACACATCTTGACATATCTCCCTCATTGATCGCAGTGTCTCCAGGAACGGCATTCAAGGAGCCAGGAACTTTTCTCCCTACACTGTCCATTGAGTTGTCCTCAAAACCAATATACATCCTGCTATATCTCCCACATGGAAAGTGCCAGGAGGGAGAAGTGGCGATTATGTTTAGACTTTCTCGGAACTGCTTCAAATCAACTAGATATCTTTGTGCTGTAAATCTCCCAACAGCCAAACGCAAAAGCAGCAAACATCTCGCTGTATGTCCCACATCCAAAGTGCCAAGAGAGAGCTTGCTCTCCCTGTCTTTGAGTACTGTTTTCGCTGTGCCGGTTACCTCTTTGCTAACATTCTCTTCAGCGCTGCAGGGAAACCAGGAACCACGTGGAGAAGGCACCCACACTGAAAGTGCCTGGAGGGAACATTGGGGCTTCTTCTCAGTGTCTCTGACATAGGGTTTCACTGTCCCGGGAAAGTCTCTGCTAACACCCTGCAGAGCGCTGTGCCCAATCTACAGAAACGTCTTGCGGTATCTCCTACAGGGAAAGTGCCAGGAGGGAACTGTCCATCTTGTTCTCAGTGTCTCTGAGAATTGCTCTGATTATCCCTGTGACCTCTTTGCTAAGACTCTCCAGAGAGCCGTCCTCAAAACCAACACACATCTTGACATATCTCCCTCATTGATCGCAGTGTCTCCAGGAACGGCATTCAAGGAGCCAGGAACTTTTCTCCCTACACTGTCCATTGAGTTGTCCTCAAAACCAATATACATCCTGCTATATCTCCCACATGGAAAGTGCCAGGAGGGAGAAGTGGCGATTATGTTTAGACTTTCTCGGAACTGCTTCAAATCAACTAGATATCTTTGTGCTGTAAATCTCCCAACAGCCAAACGCAAAAGCAGCAAACATCTCGCTGTATGTCCCACATCCAAAGTGCCAAGAGAGAGCTTGCTCTCCCTGTCTTTGAGTACTGTTTTCGCTGTGCCGGTTACCTCTTTGCTAACATTCTCTTCAGCGCTGCAGGGAAACCAGGAACCACGTGGAGAAGGCACCCACACTGAAAGTGCCTGGAGGGAACATTGGGGCTTTTTCTCAGTGTCTCTGACATAGGGTTTCACTGTCCCGGGAAAGTCTCTGCTAACACCCTGCAGAGCGCTGTGCCCAATCTACAGAAACGTCTTGCGGTATCTCCTACAGGGAAAGTGCCAGGAGGGAACTGTCCATCTTGTTTTCAGTGTCTCTGAGAATTGCTCTGATTATCCCTGTGACCTCTTTGCTAAGACTCTCCAGAGAGCCGTCCTCAAAACCAACACACATCTTGACATATCTCCCTCATTGATCGCAGTGTCTCCAGGAACGGCATTCAAGGAGCCAGGAACTTTTCTCCCTACACTGTCCATTGAGTTGTCCTCAAAACCAATATACATCCTGCTATATCTCCCACATGGAAAGTGCCAGGAGGGAGAAGTGGCGATTATGTTTAGACTTTCTCGGAACTGCTTCAAATCAACTAGATATCTTTGTGCTGTAAATCTCCCAACAGCCAAACGCAAAAGCAGCAAACATCTCGCTGTATGTCCCACATCCAAAGTGCCAAGAGAGAGCTTGCTCTCCCTGTCTTTGAGTACTGTTTTCGCTGTGCCGGTTACCTCTTTGCTAACATTCTCTTCAGCGCTGCAGGGAAACCAGGAACCACGTGGAGAAGGCACCCACACTGAAAGTGCCTGGAGGGAACATTGGGGCTTCTTCTCAGTGTCTCTGACATAGGGTTTCACTGTCCCGGGAAAGTCTCTGCTAACACCCTGCAGAGCGCTGTGCCCAATCTACAGAAACGTCTTGCGGTATCTCCTACAGGGAAAGTGCCAGGAGGGAACTGTCCATCTTGTTCTCAGTGTCTCTGAGAATTGCTCTGATTATCCCTGTGACCTCTTTGCTAAGACTCTCCAGAGAGCCGTCCTCAAAACCAACACACATCTTGACATATCTCCCTCATTGATCGCAGTGTCTCCAGGAACGGCATTCAAGGAGCCAGGAACTTTTCTCCCTACACTGTCCATTGAGTTGTCCTCAAAACCAATATACATCCTGCTATATCTCCCACATGGAAAGTGCCAGGAGGGAGAAGTGGCGATTATGTTTAGACTTTCTCGGAACTGCTTCAAATCAACTAGATATCTTTGTGCTGTAAATCTCCCAACAGCCAAACGCAAAAGCAGCAAACATCTCGCTGTATGTCCCACATCCAAAGTGCCAAGAGAGAGCTTGCTCTCCCTCTCTTTGAGTACTGTTTTCGCTGTGCCGGTTACCTCTTTGCTAACATTCTCTTCAGCGCTGCAGGGAAACCAGGAACCACGTGGAGAAGGCACCCACACTGAAAGTGCCTGGAGGGAACATTGGGGCTTTTTCTCAGTGTCTCTGACATAGGGTTTCACTGTCCCGGGAAAGTCTCTGCTAACACCCTGCAGAGCGCTGTGCCCAATCTACAGAAACGTCTTGCGGTATCTCCTACAGGGAAAGTGCCAGGAGGGAACTGTCCATCTTGTTCTCAGTGTCTCTGAGAATTGCTCTGATTATCCCTGTGACCTCTTTGCTAAGACTCTCCAGAGAGCCGTCCTCAAAACCAACACACATCTTGACATATCTCCCTCATTGATCGCAGTGTCTCCAGGAACGGCATTCAAGGAGCCAGGAACTTTTCTCCCTACACTGTCCATTGAGTTGTCCTCAAAACCAATATACATCCTGCTATATCTCCCACATGGAAAGTGCCAGGAGGGAGAAGTGGCGATTATGTTTAGACTTTCTCGGAACTGCTTCAAATCAACTAGATATCTTTGTGCTGTAAATCTCCCAACAGCCAAACGCAAAAGCAGCAAACATCTCGCTGTATGTCCCACATCCAAAGTGCCAAGAGAGAGCTTGCTCTCCCTGTCTTTGAGTACTGTTTTCGCTGTGCCGGTTACCTCTTTGCTAACATTCTCTTCAGCGCTGCAGGGAAACCAGGAACCACGTGGAGAAGGCACCCACACTGAAAGTGCCTGGAGGGAACATTGGGGCTTCTTCTCAGTGTCTCTGACATAGGGTTTCACTGTCCCGGGAAAGTCTCTGCTAACACCCTGCAGAGCGCTGTGCCCAATCTACAGAAACGTCTTGCGGTATCTCCTACAGGGAAAGTGCCAGGAGGGAACTGTCCATCTTGTTCTCAGTGTCTCTGAGAATTGCTCTGATTATCCCTGTGACCTCTTTGCTAAGACTCTCCAGAGAGCCGTCCTCAAAACCAACACACATCTTGACATATCTCCCTCATTGATCGCAGTGTCTCCAGGAACGGCATTCAAGGAGCCAGGAACTTTTCTCCCTACACTGTCCATTGAGTTGTCCTCAAAACCAATATACATCCTGCTATATCTCCCACATGGAAAGTGCCAGGAGGGAGAAGTGGCGATTATGTTTAGACTTTCTCGGAACTGCTTCAAATCAACTAGATATCTTTGTGCTGTAAATCTCCCAACAGCCAAACGCAAAAGCAGCAAACATCTCGCTGTATGTCCCACATCCAAAGTGCCAAGAGAGAGCTTGCTCTCCCTGTCTTTGAGTACTGTTTTCGCTGTGCCGGTTACCTCTTTGCTAACATTCTCTTCAGCGCTGCAGGGAAACCAGGAACCACGTGGAGAAGGCACCCACACTGAAAGTGCCTGGAGGGAACATTGGGGCTTTTTCTCAGTGTCTCTGACATAGGGTTTCACTGTCCCGGGAAAGTCTCTGCTAACACCCTGCAGAGCGCTGTGCCCAATCTACAGAAACGTCTTGCGGTATCTCCTACAGGGAAAGTGCCAGGAGGGAACTGTCCATCTTGTTCTCAGTGTCTCTGAGAATTGCTCTGATTATCCCTGTGACCTCTTTGCTAAGACTCTCCAGAGAGCCGTCCTCAAAACCAACACACATCTTGACATATCTCCCACATTGATCGCAGTGTCTCCAGGAACGGCATTCAAGGAGCCAGGAACTTTTCTCCCTACACTGTCCATTGAGTTGTCCTCAAAACCAATATACATCCTGCTATATCTCCCACATGGAAAGTGCCAGGAGGGAGAAGTGGCGATTATGTTTAGACTTTCTCGGAACTGCTTCAAATCAACTAGATATCTTTGTGCTGTAAATCTCCCAACAGCCAAACGCAAAAGCAGCAAACATCTCGCTGTATGTCCCACATCCAAAGTGCCAAGAGAGAGCTTGCTCTCCCTGTCTTTGAGTACTGTTTTCGCTGTGCCGGTTACCTCTTTGCTAACATTCTCTTCAGCGCTGCAGGGAAACCAGGAACCACGTGGAGAAGGCACCCACACTGAAAGTGCCTGGAGGGAACATTGGGGCTTCTTCTCAGTGTCTCTGACATAGGGTTTCACTGTCCCGGGAAAGTCTCTGCTAACACCCTGCAGAGCGCTGTGCCCAATCTACAGAAACGTCTTGCGGTATCTCCTACAGGGAAAGTGCCAGGAGGTAACTGTCCATCTTGTTCTCAGTGTCTCTGAGAATTGCTCTGATTATCCCTGTGACCTCTTTGCTAAGACTCTCCAGAGAGCCGTCCTCAAAACCAACACACATCTTGACATATCTCCCACATTGATCGCAGTGTCTCCAGGAACGGCATTCAAGGAGCCAGGAACTTTTCTCCCTACACTGTCCATTGAGTTGTCCTCAAAACCAATATACATCCTGCTATATCTCCCACATGGAAAGTGCCAGGAGGGAGAAGTGGCGATTATGTTTAGACTTTCTCGGAACTGCTTCAAATCAACTAGATATCTTTGTGCTGTAAATCTCCCAACAGCCAAACGCAAAAGCAGCAAACATCTCGCTGTATGTCCCACATCCAAAGTGCCAAGAGAGAGCTTGCTCTCCCTGTCTTTGAGTACTGTTTTCGCTGTGCCGGTTACCTCTTTGCTAACATTCTCTTCAGCGCTGCAGGGAAACCAGGAACCACGTGGAGAAGGCACCCACACTGAAAGTGCCTGGAGGGAACATTGGGGCTTCTTCTCAGTGTCTCTGACATAGGGTTTCACTGTCCCGGGAAAGTCTCTGCTAACACCCTGCAGAGCGCTGTGCCCAATCTACAGAAACGTCTTGCGGTATCTCCTACAGGGAAAGTGCCAGGAGGGAACTGTCCATCTTGTTCTCAGTGTCTCTGAGAATTGCTCTGATTATCCCTGTGACCTCTTTGCTAAGACTCTCCAGAGAGCCGTCCTCAAAACCAACACACATCTTGACATATCTCCCTCATTGATCGCAGTGTCTCCAGGAACGGCATTCAAGGAGCCAGGAACTTTTCTCCCTACACTGTCCATTGAGTTGTCCTCAAAACCAATATACATCCTGCTATATCTCCCACATGGAAAGTGCCAGGAGGGAGAAGTGGCGATTATGTTTAGACTTTCTCGGAACTGCTTCAAATCAACTAGATATCTTTGTGCTGTAAATCTCCCAACAGCCAAACGCAAAAGCAGCAAACATCTCGCTGTATGTCCCACATCCAAAGTGCCAAGAGAGAGCTTGCTCTCCCTGTCTTTGAGTACTGTTTTCGCTGTGCCGGTTACCTCTTTGCTAACATTCTCTTCAGCGCTGCAGGGAAACCAGGAACCACGTGGAGAAGGCACCCACACTGAAAGTGCCTGGAGGGAACATTGGGGCTTCTTCTCAGTGTCTCTGACATAGGGTTTCACTGTCCCGGGAAAGTCTCTGCTAACACCCTGCAGAGCGCTGTGCCCAATCTACAGAAACGTCTTGCGGTATCTCCTACAGGGAAAGTGCCAGGAGGTAACTGTCCATCTTGTTCTCAGTGTCTCTGAGAATTGCTCTGATTATCCCTGTGACCTCTTTGCTAAGACTCTCCAGAGAGCCGTCCTCAAAACCAACACACATCTTGACATATCTCCCACATTGATCGCAGTGTCTCCAGGAACGGCATTCAAGGAGCCAGGAACTTTTCTCCCTACACTGTCCATTGAGTTGTCCTCAAAACCAATATACATCCTGCTATATCTCCCACATGGAAAGTGCCAGGAGGGAGAAGTGGCGATTATGTTTAGACTTTCTCGGAACTGCTTCAAATCAACTAGATATCTTTGTGCTGTAAATCTCCCAACAGCCAAACGCAAAAGCAGCAAACATCTCGCTGTATGTCCCACATCCAAAGTGCCAAGAGAGAGCTTGCTCTCCCTGTCTTTGAGTACTGTTTTCGCTGTGCCGGTTACCTCTTTGCTAACATTCTCTTCAGCGCTGCAGGGAAACCAGGAACCACGTGGAGAAGGCACCCACACTGAAAGTGCCTGGAGGGAACATTGGGGCTTCTTCTCAGTGTCTCTGACATAGGGTTTCACTGTCCCGGGAAAGTCTCTGCTAACACCCTGCAGAGCGCTGTGCCCAATCTACAGAAACGTCTTGCGGTATCTCCTACAGGGAAAGTGCCAGGAGGGAACTGTCCATCTTGTTCTCAGTGTCTCTGAGAATTGCTCTGATTATCCCTGTGACCTCTTTGCTAAGACTCTCCAGAGAGCCGTCCTCAAAACCAACACACATCTTGACATATCTCCCTCATTGATCGCAGTGTCTCCAGGAACGGCATTCAAGGAGCCAGGAACTTTTCTCCCTACACTGTCCATTGAGTTGTCCTCAAAACCAATATACATCCTGCTATATCTCCCACATGGAAAGTGCCAGGAGGGAGAAGTGGCGATTATGTTTAGACTTTCTCGGAACTGCTTCAAATCAACTAGATATCTTTGTGCTGTAAATCTCCCAACAGCCAAACGCAAAAGCAGCAAACATCTCGCTGTATGTCCCACATCCAAAGTGCCAAGAGAGAGCTTGCTCTCCCTGTCTTTGAGTACTGTTTTCGCTGTGCCGGTTACCTCTTTGCTAACATTCTCTTCAGCGCTGCAGGGAAACCAGGAACCACGTGGAGAAGGCACCCACACTGAAAGTGCCTGGAGGGAACATTGGGGCTTTTTCTCAGTGTCTCTGACATAGGGTTTCACTGTCCCGGGAAAGTCTCTGCTAACACCCTGCAGAGCGCTGTGCCCAATCTACAGAAACGTCTTGCGGTATCTCCTACAGGGAAAGTGCCAGGAGGGAACTGTCCATCTTGTTCTCAGTGTCTCTGAGAATTGCTCTGATTATCCCTGTGACCTCTTTGCTAAGACTCTCCAGAGAGCCGTCCTCAAAACCAACACACATCTTGACATATCTCCCACATTGATCGCAGTGTCTCCAGGAACGGCATTCAAGGAGCCAGGAACTTTTCTCCCTACACTGTCCATTGAGTTGTCCTCAAAACCAATATACATCCTGCTATATCTCCCACATGGAAAGTGCCAGGAGGGAGAAGTGGCGATTATGTTTAGACTTTCTCGGAACTGCTTCAAATCAACTAGATATCTTTGTGCTGTAAATCTCCCAACAGCCAAACGCAAAAGCAGCAAACATCTCGCTGTATGTCCCACATCCAAAGTGCCAAGAGAGAGCTTGCTCTCCCTGTCTTTGAGTACTGTTTTCGCTGTGCCGGTTACCTCTTTGCTAACATTCTCTTCAGCGCTGCAGGGAAACCAGGAACCACGTGGAGAAGGCACCCACACTGAAAGTGCCTGGAGGGAACATTGGGGCTTCTTCTCAGTGTCTCTGACATAGGGTTTCACTGTCCCGGGAAAGTCTCTGCTAACACCCTGCAGAGCGCTGTGCCCAATCTACAGAAACGTCTTGCGGTATCTCCTACAGGGAAAGTGCCAGGAGGGAACTGTCCATCTTGTTCTCAGTGTCTCTGAGAATTGCTCTGATTATCCCTGTGACCTCTTTGCTAAGACTCTCCAGAGAGCCGTCCTCAAAACCAACACACATCTTGACATATCTCCCACATTGATCGCAGTGTCTCCAGGAACGGCATTCAAGGAGCCAGGAACTTTTCTCCCTACACTGTCCATTGAGTTGTCCTCAAAACCAATATACATCCTGCTATATCTCCCACATGGAAAGTGCCAGGAGGGAGAAGTGGCGATTATGTTTAGACTTTCTCGGAACTGCTTCAAATCAACTAGATATCTTTGTGCTGTAAATCTCCCAACAGCCAAACGCAAAAGCAGCAAACATCTCGCTGTATGTCCCACATCCAAAGTGCCAAGAGAGAGCTTGCTCTCCCTGTCTTTGAGTACTGTTTTCGCTGTGCCGGTTACCTCTTTGCTAACATTCTCTTCAGCGCTGCAGGGAAACCAGGAACCACGTGGAGAAGGCACCCACACTGAAAGTGCCTGGAGGGAACATTGGGGCTTCTTCTCAGTGTCTCTGACATAGGGTTTCACTGTCCCGGGAAAGTCTCTGCTAACACCCTGCAGAGCGCTGTGCCCAATCTACAGAAACGTCTTGCGGTATCTCCTACAGGGAAAGTGCCAGGAGGGAACTGTCCATCTTGTTCTCAGTGTCTCTGAGAATTGCTCTGATTATCCCTGTGACCTCTTTGCTAAGACTCTCCAGAGAGCCGTCCTCAAAACCAACACACATCTTGACATATCTCCCTCATTGATCGCAGTGTCTCCAGGAACGGCATTCAAGGAGCCAGGAACTTTTCTCCCTACACTGTCCATTGAGTTGTCCTCAAAACCAATATACATCCTGCTATATCTCCCACATGGAAAGTGCCAGGAGGGAGAAGTGGCGATTATGTTTAGACTTTCTCGGAACTGCTTCAAATCAACTAGATATCTTTGTGCTGTAAATCTCCCAACAGCCAAACGCAAAAGCAGCAAACATCTCGCTGTATGTCCCACATCCAAAGTGCCAAGAGAGAGCTTGCTCTCCCTCTCTTTGAGTACTGTTTTCGCTGTGCCGGTTACCTCTTTGCTAACATTCTCTTCAGCGCTGCAGGGAAACCAGGAACCACGTGGAGAAGGCACCCACACTGAAAGTGCCTGGAGGGAACATTGGGGCTTCTTCTCAGTGTCTCTGACATAGGGTTTCACTGTCCCGGGAAAGTCTCTGCTAACACCCTGCAGAGCGCTGTGCCCAATCTACAGAAACGTCTTGCGGTATCTCCTACAGGGAAAGTGCCAGGAGGGAACTGTCCATCTTGTTCTCAGTGTCTCTGAGAATTGCTCTGATTATCCCTGTGACCTCTTTGCTAAGACTCTCCAGAGAGCCGTCCTCAAAACCAACACACATCTTGACATATCTCCCTCATTGATCGCAGTGTCTCCAGGAACGGCATTCAAGGAGCCAGGAACTTTTCTCCCTACACTGTCCATTGAGTTGTCCTCAAAACCAATATACATCCTGCTATATCTCCCACATGGAAAGTGCCAGGAGGGAGAAGTGGCGATTATGTTTAGACTTTCTCGGAACTGCTTCAAATCAACTAGATATCTTTGTGCTGTAAATCTCCCAACAGCCAAACGCAAAAGCAGCAAACATCTCGCTGTATGTCCCACATCCAAAGTGCCAAGAGAGAGCTTGCTCTCCCTGTCTTTGAGTACTGTTTTCGCTGTGCCGGTTACCTCTTTGCTAACATTCTCTTCAGCGCTGCAGGGAAACCAGGAACCACGTGGAGAAGGCACCCACACTGAAAGTGCCTGGAGGGAACATTGGGGCTTCTTCTCAGTGTCTCTGACATAGGGTTTCACTGTCCCGGGAAAGTCTCTGCTAACACCCTGCAGAGCGCTGTGCCCAATCTACAGAAACGTCTTGCGGTATCTCCTACAGGGAAAGTGCCAGGAGGGAACTGTCCATCTTGTTCTCAGTGTCTCTGAGAATTGCTCTGATTATCCCTGTGACCTCTTTGCTAAGACTCTCCAGAGAGCCGTCCTCAAAACCAACACACATCTTGACATATCTCCCTCATTGATCGCAGTGTCTCCAGGAACGGCATTCAAGGAGCCAGGAACTTTTCTCCCTACACTGTCCATTGAGTTGTCCTCAAAACCAATATACATCCTGCTATATCTCCCACATGGAAAGTGCCAGGAGGGAGAAGTGGCGATTATGTTTAGACTTTCTCGGAACTGCTTCAAATCAACTAGATATCTTTGTGCTGTAAATCTCCCAACAGCCAAACGCAAAAGCAGCAAACATCTCGCTGTATGTCCCACATCCAAAGTGCCAAGAGAGAGCTTGCTCTCCCTGTCTTTGAGTACTGTTTTCGCTGTGCCGGTTACCTCTTTGCTAACATTCTCTTCAGCGCTGCAGGGAAACCAGGAACCACGTGGAGAAGGCACCCACACTGAAAGTGCCTGGAGGGAACATTGGGGCTTTTTCTCAGTGTCTCTGACATAGGGTTTCACTGTCCCGGGAAAGTCTCTGCTAACACCCTGCAGAGCGCTGTGCCCAATCTACAGAAACGTCTTGCGGTATCTCCTACAGGGAAAGTGCCAGGAGGGAACTGTCCATCTTGTTCTCAGTGTCTCTGAGAATTGCTCTGATTATCCCTGTGACCTCTTTGCTAAGACTCTCCAGAGAGCCGTCCTCAAAACCAACACACATCTTGACATATCTCCCTCATTGATCGCAGTGTCTCCAGGAACGGCATTCAAGGAGCCAGGAACTTTTCTCCCTACACTGTCCATTGAGTTGTCCTCAAAACCAATATACATCCTGCTATATCTCCCACATGGAAAGTGCCAGGAGGGAGAAGTGGCGATTATGTTTAGACTTTCTCGGAACTGCTTCAAATCAACTAGATATCTTTGTGCTGTAAATCTCCCAACAGCCAAACGCAAAAGCAGCAAACATCTCGCTGTATGTCCCACATCCAAAGTGCCAAGAGAGAGCTTGCTCTCCCTGTCTTTGAGTACTGTTTTCGCTGTGCCGGTTACCTCTTTGCTAACATTCTCTTCAGCGCTGCAGGGAAACCAGGAACCACGTGGAGAAGGCACCCACACTGAAAGTGCCTGGAGGGAACATTGGGGCTTCTTCTCAGTGTCTCTGACATAGGGTTTCACTGTCCCGGGAAAGTCTCTGCTAACACCCTGCAGAGCGCTGTGCCCAATCTACAGAAACGTCTTGCGGTATCTCCTACAGGGAAAGTGCCAGGAGGGAACTGTCCATCTTGTTCTCAGTGTCTCTGAGAATTGCTCTGATTATCCCTGTGACCTCTTTGCTAAGACTCTCCAGAGAGCCGTCCTCAAAACCAACACACATCTTGACATATCTCCCTCATTGATCGCAGTGTCTCCAGGAACGGCATTCAAGGAGCCAGGAACTTTTCTCCCTACACTGTCCATTGAGTTGTCCTCAAAACCAATATACATCCTGCTATATCTCCCACATGGAAAGTGCCAGGAGGGAGAAGTGGCGATTATGTTTAGACTTTCTCGGAACTGCTTCAAATCAACTAGATATCTTTGTGCTGTAAATCTCCCAACAGCCAAACGCAAAAGCAGCAAACATCTCGCTGTATGTCCCACATCCAAAGTGCCAAGAGAGAGCTTGCTCTCCCTGTCTTTGAGTACTGTTTTCGCTGTGCCGGTTACCTCTTTGCTAACATTCTCTTCAGCGCTGCAGGGAAACCAGGAACCACGTGGAGAAGGCACCCACACTGAAAGTGCCTGGAGGGAACATTGGGGCTTTTTCTCAGTGTCTCTGACATAGGGTTTCACTGTCCCGGGAAAGTCTCTGCTAACACCCTGCAGAGCGCTGTGCCCAATCTACAGAAACGTCTTGCGGTATCTCCTACAGGGAAAGTGCCAGGAGGGAACTGTCCATCTTGTTCTCAGTGTCTCTGAGAATTGCTCTGATTATCCCTGTGACCTCTTTGCTAAGACTCTCCAGAGAGCCGTCCTCAAAACCAACACACATCTTGACATATCTCCCTCATTGATCGCAGTGTCTCCAGGAACGGCATTCAAGGAGCCAGGAACTTTTCTCCCTACACTGTCCATTGAGTTGTCCTCAAAACCAATATACATCCTGCTATATCTCCCACATGGAAAGTGCCAGGAGGGAGAAGTGGCGATTATGTTTAGACTTTCTCGGAACTGCTTCAAATCAACTAGATATCTTTGTGCTGTAAATCTCCCAACAGCCAAACGCAAAAGCAGCAAACATCTCGCTGTATGTCCCACATCCAAAGTGCCAAGAGAGAGCTTGCTCTCCCTGTCTTTGAGTACTGTTTTCGCTGTGCCGGTTACCTCTTTGCTAACATTCTCTTCAGCGCTGCAGGGAAACCAGGAACCACGTGGAGAAGGCACCCACACTGAAAGTGCCTGGAGGGAACATTGGGGCTTCTTCTCAGTGTCTCTGACATAGGGTTTCACTGTCCCGGGAAAGTCTCTGCTAACACCCTGCAGAGCGCTGTGCCCAATCTACAGAAACGTCTTGCGGTATCTCCTACAGGGAAAGTGCCAGGAGGTAACTGTCCATCTTGTTCTCAGTGTCTCTGAGAATTGCTCTGATTATCCCTGTGACCTCTTTGCTAAGACTCTCCAGAGAGCCGTCCTCAAAACCAACACACATCTTGACATATCTCCCACATTGATCGCAGTGTCTCCAGGAACGGCATTCAAGGAGCCAGGAACTTTTCTCCCTACACTGTCCATTGAGTTGTCCTCAAAACCAATATACATCCTGCTATATCTCCCACATGGAAAGTGCCAGGAGGGAGAAGTGGCGATTATGTTTAGACTTTCTCGGAACTGCTTCAAATCAACTAGATATCTTTGTGCTGTAAATCTCCCAACAGCCAAACGCAAAAGCAGCAAACATCTCGCTGTATGTCCCACATCCAAAGTGCCAAGAGAGAGCTTGCTCTCCCTGTCTTTGAGTACTGTTTTCGCTGTGCCGGTTACCTCTTTGCTAACATTCTCTTCAGCGCTGCAGGGAAACCAGGAACCACGTGGAGAAGGCACCCACACTGAAAGTGCCTGGAGGGAACATTGGGGCTTCTTCTCAGTGTCTCTGACATAGGGTTTCACTGTCCCGGGAAAGTCTCTGCTAACACCCTGCAGAGCGCTGTGCCCAATCTACAGAAACGTCTTGCGGTATCTCCTACAGGGAAAGTGCCAGGAGGGAACTGTCCATCTTGTTCTCAGTGTCTCTGAGAATTGCTCTGATTATCCCTGTGACCTCTTTGCTAAGACTCTCCAGAGAGCCGTCCTCAAAACCAACACACATCTTGACATATCTCCCTCATTGATCGCAGTGTCTCCAGGAACGGCATTCAAGGAGCCAGGAACTTTTCTCCCTACACTGTCCATTGAGTTGTCCTCAAAACCAATATACATCCTGCTATATCTCCCACATGGAAAGTGCCAGGAGGGAGAAGTGGCGATTATGTTTAGACTTTCTCGGAACTGCTTCAAATCAACTAGATATCTTTGTGCTGTAAATCTCCCAACAGCCAAACGCAAAAGCAGCAAACATCTCGCTGTATGTCCCACATCCAAAGTGCCAAGAGAGAGCTTGCTCTCCCTGTCTTTGAGTACTGTTTTCGCTGTGCCGGTTACCTCTTTGCTAACATTCTCTTCAGCGCTGCAGGGAAACCAGGAACCACGTGGAGAAGGCACCCACACTGAAAGTGCCTGGAGGGAACATTGGGGCTTCTTCTCAGTGTCTCTGACATAGGGTTTCACTGTCCCGGGAAAGTCTCTGCTAACACCCTGCAGAGCGCTGTGCCCAATCTACAGAAACGTCTTGCGGTATCTCCTACAGGGAAAGTGCCAGGAGGTAACTGTCCATCTTGTTCTCAGTGTCTCTGAGAATTGCTCTGATTATCCCTGTGACCTCTTTGCTAAGACTCTCCAGAGAGCCGTCCTCAAAACCAACACACATCTTGACATATCTCCCACATTGATCGCAGTGTCTCCAGGAACGGCATTCAAGGAGCCAGGAACTTTTCTCCCTACACTGTCCATTGAGTTGTCCTCAAAACCAATATACATCCTGCTATATCTCCCACATGGAAAGTGCCAGGAGGGAGAAGTGGCGATTATGTTTAGACTTTCTCGGAACTGCTTCAAATCAACTAGATATCTTTGTGCTGTAAATCTCCCAACAGCCAAACGCAAAAGCAGCAAACATCTCGCTGTATGTCCCACATCCAAAGTGCCAAGAGAGAGCTTGCTCTCCCTGTCTTTGAGTACTGTTTTCGCTGTGCCGGTTACCTCTTTGCTAACATTCTCTTCAGCGCTGCAGGGAAACCAGGAACCACGTGGAGAAGGCACCCACACTGAAAGTGCCTGGAGGGAACATTGGGGCTTCTTCTCAGTGTCTCTGACATAGGGTTTCACTGTCCCGGGAAAGTCTCTGCTAACACCCTGCAGAGCGCTGTGCCCAATCTACAGAAACGTCTTGCGGTATCTCCTACAGGGAAAGTGCCAGGAGGGAACTGTCCATCTTGTTCTCAGTGTCTCTGAGAATTGCTCTGATTATCCCTGTGACCTCTTTGCTAAGACTCTCCAGAGAGCCGTCCTCAAAACCAACACACATCTTGACATATCTCCCTCATTGATCGCAGTGTCTCCAGGAACGGCATTCAAGGAGCCAGGAACTTTTCTCCCTACACTGTCCATTGAGTTGTCCTCAAAACCAATATACATCCTGCTATATCTCCCACATGGAAAGTGCCAGGAGGGAGAAGTGGCGATTATGTTTAGACTTTCTCGGAACTGCTTCAAATCAACTAGATATCTTTGTGCTGTAAATCTCCCAACAGCCAAACGCAAAAGCAGCAAACATCTCGCTGTATGTCCCACATCCAAAGTGCCAAGAGAGAGCTTGCTCTCCCTGTCTTTGAGTACTGTTTTCGCTGTGCCGGTTACCTCTTTGCTAACATTCTCTTCAGCGCTGCAGGGAAAC
>NW_026961409.1:0-65064 GCF_963924245.1 Chroicocephalus ridibundus
AAAGTGCCAGGAGGGAACTGTCCATCTTGTTCTCAGTGTCTCTGAGAATTGCTCTGATTATCCCTGTGACCTCTTTGCTAAGACTCTCCAGAGAGCCGTCCTCAAAACCAACACACATCTTGACATATCTCCCTCATTGATCGCAGTGTCTCCAGGAACGGCATTCAAGGAGCCAGGAACTTTTCTCCCTACACTGTCCATTGAGTTGTCCTCAAAACCAATATACATCCTGCTATATCTCCCACATGGAAAGTGCCAGGAGGGAGAAGTGGCGATTATGTTTAGACTTTCTCGGAACTGCTTCAAATCAACTAGATATCTTTGTGCTGTAAATCTCCCAACAGCCAAACGCAAAAGCAGCAAACATCTCGCTGTATGTCCACATCCAAAGTGCCAAGAGAGAGCTTGCTCTCCCTGTCTTTGAGTACTGTTTTCGCTGTGCCGGTTACCTCTTTGCTAACATTCTCTTCAGCGCTGCAGGGAAACCAGGAACCACGTGGAGAAGGCACCCACACTGAAAGTGCCTGGAGGGAACATTGGGGCTTCTTCTCAGTGTCTCTGACATAGGGTTTCACTGTCCCGGGAAAGTCTCTGCTAACACCCTGCAGAGCGCTGTGCCCAATCTACAGAAACGTCTTGCGGTATCTCCTACAGGGAAAGTGCCAGGAGGGAACTGTCCATCTTGTTCTCAGTGTCTCTGAGAATTGCTCTGATTATCCCTGTGACCTCTTTGCTAAGACTCTCCAGAGAGCCGTCCTCAAAACAAACACACATCTTGACATATCTCCCACATTGATCGCAGTGTCTCCAGGAACGGCATTCAAGGAGCCAGGAACTTTTCTCCCTACACTGTCCATTGAGTTGTCCTCAAAACCAATATACATCCTGCTATATCTCCCACATGGAAAGTGCCAGGAGGAGAAGTGGCGATTATGTTTAGACTTTCTCGGAACTGCTTCAAATCAACTAGATATCTTTGTGCTGTAAATCTCCCAACAGCCAAACGCAAAAGCAGCAAACATCTCGCTGTATGTCCCACATCCAAAGTGCCAAGAGAGAGCTTGCTCTCCCTGTCTTTGAGTACTGTTTTCGCTGTGCCGGTTACCTCTTTGCTAACATTCTCTTCAGCGCTGCAGGGAAACCAGGAACCACGTGGAGAAGGCACCCACACTGAAAGTGCCTGGTGGGAACATTGGGGCTTCTTCTCAGTGTCTCTGACATAGGGTTTCACTGTCCCGGGAAAGTCTCTGCTAACACCCTGCAGAGCGCTGTGCCCAATCTACAGAAACGTCTTGCGGTATCTCCTACAGGGAAAGTGCCAGGAGGGAACTGTCCATCTTGTTCTCAGTGTCTCTGAGAATTGCTCTGATTATCCCTGTGACCTCTTTGCTAAGACTCTCCAGAGAGCCGTCCTCAAAACAAACACACATCTTGACATATCTCCCACATTGATCGCAGTGTCTCCAGGAACGGCATTCAAGGAGCCAGGAACTTTTCTCCCTACACTGTCCATTGAGTTGTCCTCAAAACCAATATACATCCTGCTATATCTCCCACATGGAAAGTGCCAGGAGGGAGAAGTGGCGATTATGTTTAGACTTTCTCGGAACTGCTTCAAATCAACTAGATATCTTTGTGCTGTAAATCTCCCAACAGCCAAACGCAAAAGCAGCAAACATCTCGCTGTATGTCCCACATCCAAAGTGCCAAGAGAGAGCTTGCTCTCCCTGTCTTTGAGTACTGTTTTCGCTGTGCCGGTTACCTCTTTGCTAACATTCTCTTCAGCGCTGCAGGGAAACCAGGAACCACGTGGAGAAGGCACCCACACTGAAAGTGCCTGGAGGGAACATTGGGGCTTCTTCTCAGTGTCTCTGACATAGGGTTTCACTGTCCCGGGAAAGTCTCTGCTAACACCCTGCAGAGCGCTGTGCCCAATCTACAGAAACGTCTTGCGGTATCTCCTACAGGGAAAGTGCCAGGAGGGAACTGTCCATCTTGTTCTCAGTGTCTCTGAGAATTGCTCTGATTATCCTGTGACCTCTTTGCTAAGACTCTCCAGAGAGCCGTCCTCAAAACCAACACACATCTTGACATATCTCCCACATTGATCGCAGTGTCTCCAGGAACGGCATTCAAGGAGCCAGGAACTTTTCTCCCTACACTGTCCATTGAGTTGTCCTCAAAACCAATATACATCCTGCTATATCTCCCACATGGAAAGTGCCAGGAGGGAGAAGTGGCGATTATGTTTAGACTTTCTCGGAACTGCTTCAAATCAACTAGATATCTTTGTGCTGTAAATCTCCCAACAGCCAAACGCAAAAGCAGCAAACATCTCGCTGTATGTCCCACATCCAAAGTGCCAAGAGAGAGCTTGCTCTCCTGTCTTTGAGTACTGTTTTCGCTGTGCCGGTTACCTCTTTGCTAACATTCTCTTCAGCGCTGCAGGGAAACCAGGAACCACGTGGAGAAGGCACCCACACTGAAAGTGCCTGGAGGAACATTGGGGCTTCTTCTCAGTGTCTCTGACATAGGGTTTCACTGTCCCGGGAAAGTCTCTGCTAACACCCTGCAGAGCGCTGTGCCCAATCTACAGAAACGTCTTGCGGTATCTCCTACAGGGAAAGTGCCAGGAGGGAACTGTCCATCTTGTTCTCAGTGTCTCTGAGAATTGCTCTGATTATCCCTGTGACCTCTTTGCTAAGACTCTCCAGAGAGCCGTCCTCAAAACAAACACACATCTTGACATATCTCCCACATTGATCGCAGTGTCTCCAGGAACGGCATTCAAGGAGCCAGGAACTTTTCTCCCTACACTGTCCATTGAGTTGTCCTCAAAACCAATATACATCCTGCTATATCTCCCACATGGAAAGTGCCAGGAGGGAGAAGTGGCGATTATGTTTAGACTTTCTCGGAACTGCTTCAAATCAACTAGATATCTTTGTGCTGTAAATCTCCCAACAGCCAAACGCAAAAGCAGCAAACATCTCGCTGTATGTCCCACATCCAAAGTGCCAAGAGAGAGCTTGCTCTCCCTGTCTTTGAGTACTGTTTTCGCTGTGCCGGTTACCTCTTTGCTAACATTCTCTTCAGCGCTGCAGGGAAACCAGGAACCACGTGGAGAAGGCACCCACACTGAAAGTGCCTGGAGGGAACATTGGGGCTTCTTCTCAGTGTCTCTGACATAGGGTTTCACTGTCCGGGAAAGTCTCTGCTAACACCCTGCAGAGCGCTGTGCCCAATCTACAGAAACGTCTTGCGGTATCTCCTACAGGGAAAGTGCCAGGAGGGAACTGTCCATCTTGTTCTCAGTGTCTCTGAGAATTGCTCTGATTATCCCTGTGACCTCTTTGCTAAGACTCTCCAGAGAGCCGTCCTCAAAACCAACACACATCTTGACATATCTCCCACATTGATCGCAGTGTCTCCAGGAACGGCATTCAAGGAGCCAGGAACTTTTCTCCCTACACTGTCCATTGAGTTGTCCTCAAAACAATATACATCCTGCTATATCTCCCACATGGAAAGTGCCAGGAGGGAGAAGTGGCGATTATGTTTAGACTTTCTCGGAACTGCTTCAAATCAACTAGATATCTTTGTGCTGTAAATCTCCCAACAGCCAAACGCAAAAGCAGCAAACATCTCGCTGTATGTCCCACATCCAAAGTGCCAAGAGAGAGCTTGCTCTCCCTGTCTTTGAGTACTGTTTTCGCTGTGCCGGTTACCTCTTTGCTAACATTCTCTTCAGCGCTGCAGGGAAACCAGGAACCACGTGGAGAAGGCACCCACACTGAAAGTGCCTGGAGGGAACATTGGGGCTTCTTCTCAGTGTCTCTGACATAGGGTTTCACTGTCCCGGGAAAGTCTCTGCTAACACCCTGCAGAGCGCTGTGCCCAATCTACAGAAACGTCTTGCGGTATCTCCTACAGGGAAAGTGCCAGGAGGGAACTGTCCATCTTGTTCTCAGTGTCTCTGAGAATTGCTCTGATTATCCCTGTGACCTCTTTGCTAAGACTCTCCAGAGAGCCGTCCTCAAAACCAACACACATCTTGACATATCTCCCACATTGATCGCAGTGTCTCCAGGAACGGCATTCAAGGAGCCAGGAACTTTTCTCCCTACACTGTCCATTGAGTTGTCCTCAAAACCAATATACATCCTGCTATATCTCCCACATGGAAAGTGCCAGGAGGGAGAAGTGGCGATTATGTTTAGACTTTCTCGGAACTGCTTCAAATCAACTAGATATCTTTGTGCTGTAAATCTCCCAACAGCCAAACGCAAAAGCAGCAAACATCTCGCTGTATGTCCCACATCCAAAGTGCCAAGAGAGAGCTTGCTCTCCCTGTCTTTGAGTACTGTTTTCGCTGTGCCGGTTACCTCTTTGCTAACATTCTCTTCAGCGCTGCAGGGAAACCAGGAACCACGTGGAGAAGGCACCCACACTGAAAGTGCCTGGAGGGAACATTGGGGCTTCTTCTCAGTGTCTCTGACATAGGGTTTCACTGTCCCGGGAAAGTCTCTGCTAACACCCTGCAGAGCGCTGTGCCCAATCTACAGAAACGTCTTGCGGTATCTCCTACAGGGAAAGTGCCAGGAGGGAACTGTCGAGCTTGTTCTCAGTGTCTCTGAGAATTGCTCTGATTATCCCTGTGACCTCTTTGCTAAGACTCTCCAGAGAGCCGTCCTCAAAACCAACACACATCTTGACATATCTCCCTCATTGATCGCAGTGTCTCCAGGAACGGCATTCAAGGAGCCAGGAACTTTTCTCCCTACACTGTCCATTGAGTTGTCCTCAAAACCAATATACATCCTGCTATATCTCCCACATGGAAAGTGCCAGGAGGGAGAAGTGGCGATTATGTTTAGACTTTCTCGGAACTGCTTCAAATCAACTAGATATCTTTGTGCTGTAAATCTCCCAACAGCCAAACGCAAAAGCAGCAAACATCTCGCTGTATGTCCCACATCCAAAGTGCCAAGAGAGAGCTTGCTCTCCCTGTCTTTGAGTACTGTTTTCGCTGTGCCGGTTACCTCTTTGCTAACATTCTCTTCAGCGCTGCAGGGAAACCAGGAACCACGTGGAGAAGGCACCCACACTGAAAGTGCCTGGAGGGAACATTGGGGCTTCTTCTCAGTGTCTCTGACATAGGGTTTCACTGTCCCGGGAAAGTCTCTGCTAACACCCTGCAGAGCGCTGTGCCCAATCTACAGAAACGTCTTGCGGTATCTCCTACAGGAAAGTGCCAGGAGGGAACTGTCGAGCTTGTTCTCAGTGTCTCTGAGAATTGCTCTGATTATCCCTGTGACCTCTTTGCTAAGACTCTCCAGAGAGCCGTCCTCAAAACCAACACACATCTTGACATATCTCCCACATTGATCGCAGTGTCTCCAGGAACGGCATTCAAGGAGCCAGGAACTTTTCTCCCTACACTGTCCATTGAGTTGTCCTCAAAACCAATATACATCCTGCTATATCTCCCACATGGAAAGTGCCAGGAGGGAGAAGTGGCGATTATGTTTAGACTTTCTCGGAACTGCTTCAAATCAACTAGATATCTTTGTGCTGTAAATCTCCCAACAGCCAAACGCAAAAGCAGCAAACATCTCGCTGTATGTCCCACATCCAAAGTGCCAAGAGAGAGCTTGCTCTCCCTGTCTTTGAGTACTGTTTTCGCTGTGCCGGTTACCTCTTTGCTAACATTCTCTTCAGCGCTGCAGGGAAACCAGGAACCACGTGGAGAAGGCACCCACACTGAAAGTGCCTGGAGGGAACATTGGGGCTTCTTCTCAGTGTCTCTGACATAGGGTTTCACTGTCCCGGGAAAGTCTCTGCTAACACCCTGCAGAGCGCTGTGCCCAATCTACAGAAACGTCTTGCGGTATCTCCTACAGGGAAAGTGCCAGGAGGGAACTGTCGAGCTTGTTCTCAGTGTCTCTGAGAATTGCTCTGATTATCCCTGTGACCTCTTTGCTAAGACTCTCCAGAGAGCCGTCCTCAAAACCAACACACATCTTGACATATCTCCCACATTGATCGCAGTGTCTCCAGGAACGGCATTCAAGGAGCCAGGAACTTTTCTCCCTACACTGTCCATTGAGTTGTCCTCAAAACCAATATACATCCTGCTATATCTCCCACATGGAAAGTGCCAGGAGGGAGAAGTGGCGATTATGTTTAGACTTTCTCGGAACTGCTTCAAATCAACTAGATATCTTTGTGCTGTAAATCTCCCAACAGCCAAACGCAAAAGCAGCAAACATCTCGCTGTATGTCCCACATCCAAAGTGCCAAGAGAGAGCTTGCTCTCCCTGTCTTTGAGTACTGTTTTCGCTGTGCCGGTTACCTCTTTGCTAACATTCTCTTCAGCGCTGCAGGGAAACCAGGAACCACGTGGAGAAGGCACCCACACTGAAAGTGCCTGGAGGGAACATTGGGGCTTCTTCTCAGTGTCTCTGACATAGGGTTTCACTGTCCCGGGAAAGTCTCTGCTAACACCCTGCAGAGCGCTGTGCCCAATCTACAGAAACGTCTTGCGGTATCTCCTACAGGGAAAGTGCCAGGAGGGAACTGTCCATCTTGTTCTCAGTGTCTCTGAGAATTGCTCTGATTATCCCTGTGACCTCTTTGCTAAGACTCTCCAGAGAGCCGTCCTCAAAACAAACACACATCTTGACATATCTCCCACATTGATCGCAGTGTCTCCAGGAACGGCATTCAAGGAGCCAGGAACTTTTCTCCCTACACTGTCCATTGAGTTGTCCTCAAAACCAATATACATCCTGCTATATCTCCCACATGGAAAGTGCCAGGAGGGAGAAGTGGCGATTATGTTTAGACTTTCTCGGAACTGCTTCAAATCAACTAGATATCTTTGTGCTGTAAATCTCCCAACAGCCAAACGCAAAAGCAGCAAACATCTCGCTGTATGTCCCACATCCAAAGTGCCAAGAGAGAGCTTGCTCTCCCTGTCTTTGAGTACTGTTTTCGCTGTGCCGGTTACCTCTTTGCTAACATTCTCTTCAGCGCTGCAGGGAAACCAGGAACCACGTGGAGAAGGCACCCACACTGAAAGTGCCTGGAGGGAACATTGGGGCTTCTTCTCAGTGTCTCTGACATAGGGTTTCACTGTCCCGGGAAAGTCTCTGCTAACACCGTGCAGAGCGCTGTGCCCAATCTACAGAAACGTCTTGCGGTATCTCCTACAGGGAAAGTGCCAGGAGGGAACTGTCGAGCTTGTTCTCAGTGTCTCTGAGAATTGCTCTGATTATCCCTGTGACCTCTTTGCTAAGACTCTCCAGAGAGCCGTCCTCAAAACCAACACACATCTTGACATATCTCCCACATTGATCGCAGTGTCTCCAGGAACGGCATTCAAGGAGCCAGGAACTTTTCTCCCTACACTGTCCATTGAGTTGTCCTCAAAACCAATATACATCCTGCTATATCTCCCACATGGAAAGTGCCAGGAGGGAGAAGTGGCGATTATGTTTAGACTTTCTCGGAACTGCTTCAAATCAACTAGATATCTTTGTGCTGTAAATCTCCCAACAGCCAAACGCAAAAGCAGCAAACATCTCGCTGTATGTCCCACATCCAAAGTGCCAAGAGAGAGCTTGCTCTCCCTGTCTTTGAGTACTGTTTTCGCTGTGCCGGTTACCTCTTTGCTAACATTCTCTTCAGCGCTGCAGGGAAACCAGGAACCACGTGGAGAAGGCACCCACACTGAAAGTGCCTGGAGGGAACATTGGGGCTTCTTCTCAGTGTCTCTGACATAGGGTTTCACTGTCCCGGGAAAGTCTCTGCTAACACCCTGCAGAGCGCTGTGCCCAATCTACAGAAACGTCTTGCGGTATCTCCTACAGGGAAAGTGCCAGGAGGGAACTGTCCATCTTGTTCTCAGTGTCTCTGAGAATTGCTCTGATTATCCCTGTGACCTCTTTGCTAAGACTCTCCAGAGAGCCGTCCTCAAAACCAACACACATCTTGACATATCTCCCACATTGATCGCAGTGTCTCCAGGAACGGCATTCAAGGAGCCAGGAACTTTTCTCCCTACACTGTCCATTGAGTTGTCCTCAAAACCAATATACATCCTGCTATATCTCCCACATGGAAAGTGCCAGGAGGGAGAAGTGGCGATTATGTTTAGACTTTCTCGGAACTGCTTCAAATCAACTAGATATCTTTGTGCTGTAAATCTCCCAACAGCCAAACGCAAAAGCAGCAAACATCTCGCTGTATGTCCCACATCCAAAGTGCCAAGAGAGAGCTTGCTCTCCCTGTCTTTGAGTACTGTTTTCGCTGTGCCGGTTACCTCTTTGCTAACATTCTCTTCAGCGCTGCAGGGAAACCAGGAACCACGTGGAGAAGGCACCCACACTGAAAGTGCCTGGAGGGAACATTGGGGCTTCTTCTCAGTGTCTCTGACATAGGGTTTCACTGTCCCGGGAAAGTCTCTGCTAACACCCTGCAGAGCGCTGTGCCCAATCTACAGAAACGTCTTGCGGTATCTCCTACAGGGAAAGTGCCAGGAGGGAACTGTCCATCTTGTTCTCAGTGTCTCTGAGAATTGCTCTGATTATCCCTGTGACCTCTTTGCTAAGACTCTCCAGAGAGCCGTCCTCAAAACCAACACACATCTTGACATATCTCCCACATTGATCGCAGTGTCTCCAGGAACGGCATTCAAGGAGCCAGGAACTTTTCTCCCTACACTGTCCATTGAGTTGTCCTCAAAACCAATATACATCCTGCTATATCTCCCACATGGAAAGTGCCAGGAGGGAGAAGTGGCGATTATGTTTAGACTTTCTCGGAACTGCTTCAAATCAACTAGATATCTTTGTGCTGTAAATCTCCCAACAGCCAAACGCAAAAGCAGCAAACATCTCGCTGTATGTCCCACATCCAAAGTGCCAAGAGAGAGCTTGCTCTCCCTGTCTTTGAGTACTGTTTTCGCTGTGCCGGTTACCTCTTTGCTAACATTCTCTTCAGCGCTGCAGGGAAACCAGGAACCACGTGGAGAAGGCACCCACACTGAAAGTGCCTGGAGGGAACATTGGGGCTTCTTCTCAGTGTCTCTGACATAGGGTTTCACTGTCCCGGGAAAGTCTCTGCTAACACCCTGCAGAGCGCTGTGCCCAATCTACAGAAACGTCTTGCGGTATCTCCTACAGGAAAGTGCCAGGAGGGAACTGTCGAGCTTGTTCTCAGTGTCTCTGAGAATTGCTCTGATTATCCCTGTGACCTCTTTGCTAAGACTCTCCAGAGAGCCGTCCTCAAAACCAACACACATCTTGACATATCTCCCACATTGATCGCAGTGTCTCCAGGAACGGCATTCAAGGAGCCAGGAACTTTTCTCCCTACACTGTCCATTGAGTTGTCCTCAAAACCAATATACATCCTGCTATATCTCCCACATGAAAGTGCCAGGAGGGAGAAGTGGCGATTATGTTTAGACTTTCTCGGAACTGCTTCAAATCAACTAGATATCTTTGTGCTGTAAATCTCCCAACAGCCAAACGCAAAAGCAGCAAACATCTCGCTGTATGTCCCACATCCAAAGTGCCAAGAGAGAGCTTGCTCTCCCTGTCTTTGAGTACTGTTTTCGCTGTGCCGGTTACCTCTTTGCTAACATTCTCTTCAGCGCTGCAGGGAAACCAGGAACCACGTGGAGAAGGCACCCACACTGAAAGTGCCTGGAGGGAACATTGGGGCTTCTTCTCAGTGTCTCTGACATAGGGTTTCACTGTCCCGGGAAAGTCTCTGCTAACACCCTGCAGAGCGCTGTGCCCAATCTACAGAAACGTCTTGCGGTATCTCCTACAGGGAAAGTGCCAGGAGGGAACTGTCCATCTTGTTCTCAGTGTCTCTGAGAATTGCTCTGATTATCCCTGTGACCTCTTTGCTAAGACTCTCCAGAGAGCCGTCCTCAAAACCAACACACATCTTGACATATCTCCCACATTGATCGCAGTGTCTCCAGGAACGGCATTCAAGGAGCCAGGAACTTTTCTCCCTACACTGTCCATTGAGTTGTCCTCAAAACCAATATACATCCTGCTATATCTCCCACATGGAAAGTGCCAGGAGGGAGAAGTGGCGATTATGTTTAGACTTTCTCGGAACTGCTTCAAATCAACTAGATATCTTTGTGCTGTAAATCTCCCAACAGCCAAACGCAAAAGCAGCAAACATCTCGCTGTATGTCCCACATCCAAAGTGCCAAGAGAGAGCTTGCTCTCCCTGTCTTTGAGTACTGTTTTCGCTGTGCCGGTTACCTCTTTGCTAACATTCTCTTCAGCGCTGCAGGGAAACCAGGAACCACGTGGAGAAGGCACCCACACTGAAAGTGCCTGGAGGGAACATTGGGGCTTCTTCTCAGTGTCTCTGACATAGGGTTTCACTGTCCCGGGAAAGTCTCTGCTAACACCCTGCAGAGCGCTGTGCCCAATCTACAGAAACGTCTTGCGGTATCTCCTACAGGGAAAGTGCCAGGAGGGAATTGTCGAGCTTGTTCTCAGTGTCTCTGAGAATTGCTCTGATTATCCCTGTGACCTCTTTGCTAAGACTCTCCAGAGAGCCGTCCTCAAACCAACACACATCTTGACATATCTCCCTCATTGATCGCAGTGTCTCCAGGAACGGCATTCAAGGAGCCAGGAACTTTTCTCCCTACACTGTCCATTGAGTTGTCCTCAAACCAATATACATCCTGCTATATCTCCCACATGGAAAGTGCCAGGAGGGAGAAGTGGCGATTATGTTTAGACTTTCTCGGAACTGCTTCAAATCAACTAGATATCTTTGTGCTGTAAATCTCCCAACAGCCAAACGCAAAAGCAGCAAACATCTCGCTGTATGTCCCACATCCAAAGTGCCAAGAGAGAGCTTGCTCTCCCTCTCTTTGAGTACTGTTTTCGCTGTCCCGGTTACCTCTTTGCTAACATTCTCTCAGCGCTGCAGGGAAACCAGGAACCACGTGGAGAAGGCACCCACACTGAAAGTGCCTGGAGGGAACATTGGGGCTTCTTCTCAGTGTCTCTGACATAGGGTTTCACTGTCCCGGGAAAGTCTCTGCTAACACCCTGCAGAGCGCTGTGCCCAATCTACAGAAACGTCTTGCGGTATCTCCTACAGGGAAAGTGCCAGGAGGGAACTGTCCATCTTGTTCTCAGTGTCTCTGAGAATTGCTCTGATTATCCCTGTGACCTCTTTGCTAAGACTCTCCAGAGAGCCGTCCTCAAAACCAACACACATCTTGACATATCTCCCTCATTGATCGCAGTGTCTCCAGGAACGGCATTCAAGGAGCCAGGAACTTTTCTCCCTACACTGTCCATTGAGTTGTCCTCAAAACCAATATACATCCTGCTATATCTCCCACATGGAAAGTGCCAGGAGGGAGAAGTGGCGATTATGTTTAGACTTTCTCGGAACTGCTTCAAATCAACTAGATATCTTTGTGCTGTAAATCTCCCAACAGCCAAACGCAAAAGCAGCAAACATCTCGCTGTATGTCCCACATCCAAAGTGCCAAGAGAGAGCTTGCTCTCCCTGTCTTTGAGTACTGTTTTCGCTGTGCCGGTTACCTCTTTGCTAACATTCTCTTCAGCGCTGCAGGGAAACCAGGAACCACGTGGAGAAGGCACCCACACTGAAAGTGCCTGGAGGGAACATTGGGGCTTCTTCTCAGTGTCTCTGACATAGGGTTTCACTGTCCCGGGAAAGTCTCTGCTAACACCCTGCAGAGCGCTGTGCCCAATCTACAGAAACGTCTTGCGGTATCTCCTACAGGGAAAGTGCCAGGAGGGAACTGTCGAGCTTGTTCTCAGTGTCTCTGAGAATTGCTCTGATTATCCCTGTGACCTCTTTGCTAAGACTCTCCAGAGAGCCGTCCTCAAAACCAACACACATCTTGACATATCTCCCACATTGATCGCAGTGTCTCCAGGAACGGCATTCAAGGAGCCAGGAACTTTTCTCCCTACACTGTCCATTGAGTTGTCCTCAAAACCAATATACATCCTGCTATATCTCCCACATGGAAAGTGCCAGGAGGGAGAAGTGGCGATTATGTTTAGACTTTCTCGGAACTGCTTCAAATCAACTAGATATCTTTGTGCTGTAAATCTCCCAACAGCCAAACGCAAAAGCAGCAAACATCTCGCTGTATGTCCCACATCCAAAGTGCCAAGAGAGAGCTTGCTCTCCCTGTCTTTGAGTACTGTTTTCGCTGTGCCGGTTACCTCTTTGCTAACATTCTCTTCAGCGCTGCAGGGAAACCAGGAACCACGTGGAGAAGGCACCCACACTGAAAGTGCCTGGAGGGAACATTGGGGCTTCTTCTCAGTGTCTCTGACATAGGGTTTCACTGTCCCGGGAAAGTCTCTGCTAACACCCTGCAGAGCGCTGTGCCCAATCTACAGAAACGTCTTGCGGTATCTCCTACAGGGAAAGTGCCAGGAGGGAACTGTCCATCTTGTTCTCAGTGTCTCTGAGAATTGCTCTGATTATCCCTGTGACCTCTTTGCTAAGACTCTCCAGAGAGCCGTCCTCAAAACCAACACACATCTTGACATATCTCCCACATTGATCGCAGTGTCTCCAGGAACGGCATTCAAGGAGCCAGGAACTTTTCTCCCTACACTGTCCATTGAGTTGTCCTCAAAACCAATATACATCCTGCTATATCTCCCACATGGAAAGTGCCAGGAGGGAGAAGTGGCGATTATGTTTAGACTTTCTCGGAACTGCTTCAAATCAACTAGATATCTTTGTGCTGTAAATCTCCCAACAGCCAAACGCAAAAGCAGCAAACATCTCGCTGTATGTCCCACATCCAAAGTGCCAAGAGAGAGCTTGCTCTCCCTGTCTTTGAGTACTGTTTTCGCTGTGCCGGTTACCTCTTTGCTAACATTCTCTTCAGCGCTGCAGGGAAACCAGGAACCACGTGGAGAAGGCACCCACACTGAAAGTGCCTGGAGGGAACATTGGGGCTTCTTCTCAGTGTCTCTGACATAGGGTTTCACTGTCCCGGGAAAGTCTCTGCTAACACCCTGCAGAGCGCTGTGCCCAATCTACAGAAACGTCTTGCGGTATCTCCTACAGGGAAAGTGCCAGGAGGGAACTGTCGAGCTTGTTCTCAGTGTCTCTGAGAATTGCTCTGATTATCCCTGTGACCTCTTTGCTAAGACTCTCCAGAGAGCCGTCCTCAAAACCAACACACATCTTGACATATCTCCCTCATTGATCGCAGTGTCTCCAGGAACGGCATTCAAGGAGCCAGGAACTTTTCTCCCTACACTGTCCATTGAGTTGTCCTCAAAACCAATATACATCCTGCTATATCTCCCACATGGAAAGTGCCAGGAGGGAGAAGTGGCGATTATGTTTAGACTTTCTCGGAACTGCTTCAAATCAACTAGATATCTTTGTGCTGTAAATCTCCCAACAGCCAAACGCAAAAGCAGCAAACATCTCGCTGTATGTCCCACATCCAAAGTGCCAAGAGAGAGCTTGCTCTCCCTGTCTTTGAGTACTGTTTTCGCTGTCCCGGTTACCTCTTTGCTAACATTCTCTTCAGCGCTGCAGGGAAACCAGGAACCACGTGGAGAAGGCACCCACACTGAAAGTGCCTGGAGGGAACATTGGGGCTTCTTCTCAGTGTCTCTGACATAGGGTTTCACTGTCCCGGGAAAGTCTCTGCTAACACCCTGCAGAGCGCTGTGCCCAATCTACAGAAACGTCTTGCGGTATCTCCTACAGGGAAAGTGCCAGGAGGGAACTGTCCATCTTGTTCTCAGTGTCTCTGAGAATTGCTCTGATTATCCCTGTGACCTCTTTGCTAAGACTCTCCAGAGAGCCGTCCTCAAAACCAACACACATCTTGACATATCTCCCACATTGATCGCAGTGTCTCCAGGAACGGCATTCAAGGAGCCAGGAACTTTTCTCCCTACACTGTCCATTGAGTTGTCCTCAAAACCAATATACATCCTGCTATATCTCCCACATGGAAAGTGCCAGGAGGGAGAAGTGGCGATTATGTTTAGACTTTCTCGGAACTGCTTCAAATCAACTAGATATCTTTGTGCTGTAAATCTCCCAACAGCCAAACGCAAAAGCAGCAAACATCTCGCTGTATGTCCCACATCCAAAGTGCCAAGAGAGAGCTTGCTCTCCCTGTCTTTGAGTACTGTTTTCGCTGTGCCGGTTACCTCTTTGCTAACATTCTCTTCAGCGCTGCAGGGAAACCAGGAACCACGTGGAGAAGGCACCCACACTGAAAGTGCCTGGAGGGAACATTGGGGCTTCTTCTCAGTGTCTCTGACATAGGGTTTCACTGTCCCGGGAAAGTCTCTGCTAACACCCTGCAGAGCGCTGTGCCCAATCTACAGAAACGTCTTGCGGTATCTCCTACAGGGAAAGTGCCAGGAGGGAATTGTCGAGCTTGTTCTCAGTGTCTCTGAGAATTGCTCTGATTATCCCTGTGACCTCTTTGCTAAGACTCTCCAGAGAGCCGTCCTCAAAACCAACACACATCTTGACATATCTCCCTCATTGATCGCAGTGTCTCCAGGAACGGCATTCAAGGAGCCAGGAACTTTTCTCCCTACACTGTCCATTGAGTTGTCCTCAAAACCAATATACATCCTGCTATATCTCCCACATGGAAAGTGCCAGGAGGGAGAAGTGGCGATTATGTTTAGACTTTCTCGGAACTGCTTCAAATCAACTAGATATCTTTGTGCTGTAAATCTCCCAACAGCCAAACGCAAAAGCAGCAAACATCTCGCTGTATGTCCCACATCCAAAGTGCCAAGAGAGAGCTTGCTCTCCCTGTCTTTGAGTACTGTTTTCACTGTCCCGGTTACCTCTTTGCTAACATTCTCTTCAGCGCTGCAGGGAAACCAGGAACCACGTGGAGAAGGCACCCACACTGAAAGTGCCTGGAGGGAACATTGGGGCTTCTTCTCAGTGTCTCTGACATAGGGTTTCACTGTCCCGGGAAAGTCTCTGCTAACACCCTGCAGAGCGCTGTGCCCAATCTACAGAAACGTCTTGCGGTATCTCCTACAGGGAAAGTGCCAGGAGGGAACTGTCCATCTTGTTCTCAGTGTCTCTGAGAATTGCTCTGATTATCCCTGTGACCTCTTTGCTAAGACTCTCCAGAGAGCCGTCCTCAAAACCAACACACATCTTGACATATCTCCCTCATTGATCGCAGTGTCTCCAGGAACGGCATTCAAGGAGCCAGGAACTTTTCTCCCTACACTGTCCATTGAGTTGTCCTCAAAACCAATATACATCCTGCTATATCTCCCACATGGAAAGTGCCAGGAGGGAGAAGTGGCGATTATGTTTAGACTTTCTCGGAACTGCTTCAAATCAACTAGATATCTTTGTGCTGTAAATCTCCCAACAGCCAAACGCAAAAGCAGCAAACATCTCGCTGTATGTCCCACATCCAAAGTGCCAAGAGAGAGCTTGCTCTCCCTGTCTTTGAGTACTGTTTTCGCTGTGCCGGTTACCTCTTTGCTAACATTCTCTTCAGCGCTGCAGGGAAACCAGGAACCACGTGGAGAAGGCACCCACACTGAAAGTGCCTGGAGGGAACATTGGGGCTTCTTCTCAGTGTCTCTGACATAGGGTTTCACTGTCCCGGGAAAGTCTCTGCTAACACCCTGCAGAGCGCTGTGCCCAATCTACAGAAACGTCTTGCGGTATCTCCTACAGGGAAAGTGCCAGGAGGGAATTGTCGAGCTTGTTCTCAGTGTCTCTGAGAATTGCTCTGATTATCCCTGTGACCTCTTTGCTAAGACTCTCCAGAGAGCCGTCCTCAAAACCAACACACATCTTGACATATCTCCCTCATTGATCGCAGTGTCTCCAGGAACGGCATTCAAGGAGCCAGGAACTTTTCTCCCTACACTGTCCATTGAGTTGTCCTCAAAACCAATATACATCCTGCTATATCTCCCACATGGAAAGTGCCAGGAGGGAGAAGTGGCGATTATGTTTAGACTTTCTCGGAACTGCTTCAAATCAACTAGATATCTTTGTGCTGTAAATCTCCCAACAGCCAAACGCAAAAGCAGCAAACATCTCGCTGTATGTCCCACACCCAAAGTGCCAAGAGAGAGCTTGCTCTCCCTGTCTTTGAGTACTGTTTTCACTGTCCCGGTTACCTCTTTGCTAACATTCTCTTCAGCGCTGCAGGGAAACCAGGAACCACGTGGAGAAGGCACCCACACTGAAAGTGCCTGGAGGGAACATTGGGGCTTCTTCTCAGTGTCTCTGACATAGGGTTTCACTGTCCCGGGAAAGTCTCTGCTAACACCCTGCAGAGCGCTGTGCCCAATCTACAGAAACGTCTTGCGGTATCTCCTACAGGGAAAGTGCCAGGAGGGAACTGTCCATCTTGTTCTCAGTGTCTCTGAGAATTGCTCTGATTATCCCTGTGACCTCTTTGCTAAGACTCTCCAGAGAGCCGTCCTCAAAACCAACACACATCTTGACATATCTCCCTCATTGATCGCAGTGTCTCCAGGAACGGCATTCAAGGAGCCAGGAACTTTTCTCCCTACACTGTCCATTGAGTTGTCCTCAAAACCAATATACATCCTGCTATATCTCCCACATGGAAAGTGCCAGGAGGGAGAAGTGGCGATTATGTTTAGACTTTCTCGGAACTGCTTCAAATCAACTAGATATCTTTGTGCTGTAAATCTCCCAACAGCCAAACGCAAAAGCAGCAAACATCTCGCTGTATGTCCCACATCCAAAGTGCCAAGAGAGAGCTTGCTCTCCCTGTCTTTGAGTACTGTTTTCGCTGTGCCGGTTACCTCTTTGCTAACATTCTCTTCAGCGCTGCAGGGAAACCAGGAACCACGTGGAGAAGGCACCCACACTGAAAGTGCCTGGAGGGAACATTGGGGCTTCTTCTCAGTGTCTCTGACATAGGGTTTCACTGTCCCGGGAAAGTCTCTGCTAACACCCTGCAGAGCGCTGTGCCCAATCTACAGAAACGTCTTGCGGTATCTCCTACAGGGAAAGTGCCAGGAGGGAACTGTCCATCTTGTTCTCAGTGTCTCTGAGAATTGCTCTGATTATCCCTGTGACCTCTTTGCTAAGACTCTCCAGAGAGCCGTCCTCAAAACCAACACACATCTTGACATATCTCCCTCATTGATCGCAGTGTCTCCAGGAACGGCATTCAAGGAGCCAGGAACTTTTCTCCCTACACTGTCCATTGAGTTGTCCTCAAAACCAATATACATCCTGCTATATCTCCCACATGGAAAGTGCCAGGAGGGAGAAGTGGCGATTATGTTTAGACTTTCTCGGAACTGCTTCAAATCAACTAGATATCTTTGTGCTGTAAATCTCCCAACAGCCAAACGCAAAAGCAGCAAACATCTCGCTGTATGTCCCACATCCAAAGTGCCAAGAGAGAGCTTGCTCTCCCTGTCTTTGAGTACTGTTTTCGCTGTGCCGGTTACCTCTTTGCTAACATTCTCTTCAGCGCTGCAGGGAAACCAGGAACCACGTGGAGAAGGCACCCACACTGAAAGTGCCTGGAGGGAACATTGGGGCTTCTTCTCAGTGTCTCTGACATAGGGTTTCACTGTCCCGGGAAAGTCTCTGCTAACACCCTGCAGAGCGCTGTGCCCAATCTACAGAAACGTCTTGCGGTATCTCCTACAGGGAAAGTGCCAGGAGGGAACTGTCCATCTTGTTCTCAGTGTCTCTGAGAATTGCTCTGATTATCCCTGTGACCTCTTTGCTAAGACTCTCCAGAGAGCCGTCCTCAAAACAAACACACATCTTGACATATCTCCCACATTGATCGCAGTGTCTCCAGGAACGGCATTCAAGGAGCCAGGAACTTTTCTCCCTACACTGTCCATTGAGTTGTCCTCAAAACCAAGATACATCCTGCTATATCTCCCACATGGAAAGTGCCAGGAGGGAGAAGTGGCGATTATGTTTAGACTTTCTCGGAACTGCTTCAAATCAACTAGATATCTTTGTGCTGTAAATCTCCCAACAGCCAAACGCAAAAGCAGCAAACATCTCGCTGTATGTCCCACATCCAAAGTGCCAAGAGAGAGCTTGCTCTCCCTGTCTTTGAGTACTGTTTTCGCTGTGCCGGTTACCTCTTTGCTAACATTCTCTTCAGCGCTGCAGGGAAACCAGGAACCACGTGGAGAAGGCACCCACACTGAAAGTGCCTGGAGGGAACATTGGGGCTTCTTCTCAGTGTCTCTGACATAGGGTTTCACTGTCCCGGGAAAGTCTCTGCTAACACCCTGCAGAGCGCTGTGCCCAATCTACAGAAACGTCTTGCGGTATCTCCTACAGGGAAAGTGCCAGGAGGGAACTGTCCATCTTGTTCTCAGTGTCTCTGAGAATTGCTCTGATTATCCCTGTGACCTCTTTGCTAAGACTCTCCAGAGAGCCGTCCTCAAAACCAACACACATCTTGACATATCTCCCACATTGATCGCAGTGTCTCCAGGAACGGCATTCAAGGAGCCAGGAACTTTTCTCCCTACACTGTCCATTGAGTTGTCCTCAAAACCAATATACATCCTGCTATATCTCCCACATGGAAAGTGCCAGGAGGGAGAAGTGGCGATTATGTTTAGACTTTCTCGGAACTGCTTCAAATCAACTAGATATCTTTGTGCTGTAAATCTCCCAACAGCCAAACGCAAAAGCAGCAAACATCTCGCTGTATGTCCCACATCCAAAGTGCCAAGAGAGAGCTTGCTCTCCCTGTCTTTGAGTACTGTTTTCGCTGTGCCGGTTACCTCTTTGCTAACATTCTCTTCAGCGCTGCAGGGAAACCAGGAACCACGTGGAGAAGGCACCCACACTGAAAGTGCCTGGAGGGAACATTGGGGCTTCTTCTCAGTGTCTCTGACATAGGGTTTCACTGTCCCGGGAAAGTCTCTGCTAACACCCTGCAGAGCGCTGTGCCCAATCTACAGAAACGTCTTGCGGTATCTCCTACAGGGAAAGTGCCAGGAGGGAATTGTCGAGCTTGTTCTCAGTGTCTCTGAGAATTGCTCTGATTATCCCTGTGACCTCTTTGCTAAGACTCTCCAGAGAGCCGTCCTCAAAACCAACACACATCTTGACATATCTCCCTCATTGATCGCAGTGTCTCCAGGAACGGCATTCAAGGAGCCAGGAACTTTTCTCCCTACACTGTCCATTGAGTTGTCCTCAAAACCAATATACATCCTGCTATATCTCCCACATGGAAAGTGCCAGGAGGGAGAAGTGGCGATTATGTTTAGACTTTCTCGGAACTGCTTCAAATCAACTAGATATCTTTGTGCTGTAAATCTCCCAACAGCCAAACGCAAAAGCAGCAAACATCTCGCTGTATGTCCCACATCCAAAGTGCCAAGAGAGAGCTTGCTCTCCCTGTCTTTGAGTACTGTTTTCACTGTCCCGGTTACCTCTTTGCTAACATTCTCTTCAGCGCTGCAGGGAAACCAGGAACCACGTGGAGAAGGCACCCACACTGAAAGTGCCTGGAGGGAACATTGGGGCTTCTTCTCAGTGTCTCTGACATAGGGTTTCACTGTCCCGGGAAAGTCTCTGCTAACACCCTGCAGAGCGCTGTGCCCAATCTACAGAAACGTCTTGCGGTATCTCCTACAGGGAAAGTGCCAGGAGGGAACTGTCCATCTTGTTCTCAGTGTCTCTGAGAATTGCTCTGATTATCCCTGTGACCTCTTTGCTAAGACTCTCCAGAGAGCCGTCCTCAAAACCAACACACATCTTGACATATCTCCCTCATTGATCGCAGTGTCTCCAGGAACGGCATTCAAGGAGCCAGGAACTTTTCTCCCTACACTGTCCATTGAGTTGTCCTCAAAACCAATATACATCCTGCTATATCTCCCACATGGAAAGTGCCAGGAGGGAGAAGTGGCGATTATGTTTAGACTTTCTCGGAACTGCTTCAAATCAACTAGATATCTTTGTGCTGTAAATCTCCCAACAGCCAAACGCAAAAGCAGCAAACATCTCGCTGTATGTCCCACATCCAAAGTGCCAAGAGAGAGCTTGCTCTCCCTGTCTTTGAGTACTGTTTTCGCTGTGCCGGTTACCTCTTTGCTAACATTCTCTTCAGCGCTGCAGGGAAACCAGGAACCACGTGGAGAAGGCACCCACACTGAAAGTGCCTGGAGGGAACATTGGGGCTTCTTCTCAGTGTCTCTGACATAGGGTTTCACTGTCCCGGGAAAGTCTCTGCTAACACCCTGCAGAGCGCTGTGCCCAATCTACAGAAACGTCTTGCGGTATCTCCTACAGGGAAAGTGCCAGGAGGGAACTGTCCATCTTGTTCTCAGTGTCTCTGAGAATTGCTCTGATTATCCCTGTGACCTCTTTGCTAAGACTCTCCAGAGAGCCGTCCTCAAAACCAACACACATCTTGACATATCTCCCTCATTGATCGCAGTGTCTCCAGGAACGGCATTCAAGGAGCCAGGAACTTTTCTCCCTACACTGTCCATTGAGTTGTCCTCAAAACCAATATACATCCTGCTATATCTCCCACATGGAAAGTGCCAGGAGGGAGAAGTGGCGATTATGTTTAGACTTTCTCGGAACTGCTTCAAATCAACTAGATATCTTTGTGCTGTAAATCTCCCAACAGCCAAACGCAAAAGCAGCAAACATCTCGCTGTATGTCCCACATCCAAAGTGCCAAGAGAGAGCTTGCTCTCCCTGTCTTTGAGTACTGTTTTCGCTGTGCCGGTTACCTCTTTGCTAACATTCTCTTCAGCGCTGCAGGGAAACCAGGAACCACGTGGAGAAGGCACCCACACTGAAAGTGCCTGGAGGGAACATTGGGGCTTCTTCTCAGTGTCTCTGACATAGGGTTTCACTGTCCCGGGAAAGTCTCTGCTAACACCCTGCAGAGCGCTGTGCCCAATCTACAGAAACGTCTTGCGGTATCTCCTACAGGGAAAGTGCCAGGAGGGAACTGTCCATCTTGTTCTCAGTGTCTCTGAGAATTGCTCTGATTATCCCTGTGACCTCTTTGCTAAGACTCTCCAGAGAGCCGTCCTCAAAACAAACACACATCTTGACATATCTCCCACATTGATCGCAGTGTCTCCAGGAACGGCATTCAAGGAGCCAGGAACTTTTCTCCCTACACTGTCCATTGAGTTGTCCTCAAAACCAAGATACATCCTGCTATATCTCCCACATGGAAAGTGCCAGGAGGGAGAAGTGGCGATTATGTTTAGACTTTCTCGGAACTGCTTCAAATCAACTAGATATCTTTGTGCTGTAAATCTCCCAACAGCCAAACGCAAAAGCAGCAAACATCTCGCTGTATGTCCCACATCCAAAGTGCCAAGAGAGAGCTTGCTCTCCCTGTCTTTGAGTACTGTTTTCGCTGTGCCGGTTACCTCTTTGCTAACATTCTCTTCAGCGCTGCAGGGAAACCAGGAACCACGTGGAGAAGGCACCCACACTGAAAGTGCCTGGAGGGAACATTGGGGCTTCTTCTCAGTGTCTCTGACATAGGGTTTCACTGTCCCGGGAAAGTCTCTGCTAACACCCTGCAGAGCGCTGTGCCCAATCTACAGAAACGTCTTGCGGTATCTCCTACAGGGAAAGTGCCAGGAGGGAACTGTCCATCTTGTTCTCAGTGTCTCTGAGAATTGCTCTGATTATCCCTGTGACCTCTTTGCTAAGACTCTCCAGAGAGCCGTCCTCAAAACCAACACACATCTTGACATATCTCCCTCATTGATCGCAGTGTCTCCAGGAACGGCATTCAAGGAGCCAGGAACTTTTCTCCCTACACTGTCCATTGAGTTGTCCTCAAAACCAATATACATCCTGCTATATCTCCCACATGGAAAGTGCCAGGAGGGAGAAGTGGCGATTATGTTTAGACTTTCTCAGAACTGCTTCAAATCAACTAGATATCTTTGTGCTGTAAATCTCCCAACAGCCAAACGCAAAAGCAGCAAACATCTCGCTGTATGTCCCACATCCAAAGTGCCAAGAGAGAGCTTGCTCTCCCTGTCTTTGAGTACTGTTTTCACTGTCCCGGTTACCTCTTTGCTAACATTCTCTTCAGCGCTGCAGGGAAACCAGGAACCACGTGGAGAAGGCACCCACACTGAAAGTGCCTGGAGGGAACATTGGGGCTTCTTCTCAGTGTCTCTGACATAGGGTTTCACTGTCCCGGGAAAGTCTCTGCTAACACCCTGCAGAGCGCTGTGCCCAATCTACAGAAACGTCTTGCGGTATCTCCTACAGGGAAAGTGCCAGGAGGGAACTGTCGAGCTTGTTCTCAGTGTCTCTGAGAATTGCTCTGATTATCCCTGTGACCTCTTTGCTAAGACTCTCCAGAGAGCCGTCCTCAAAACCAACACACATCTTGACATATCTCCCACATTGATCGCAGTGTCTCCAGGAACGGCATTCAAGGAGCCAGGAACTTTTCTCCCTACACTGTCCATTGAGTTGTCCTCAAAACCAATATACATCCTGCTATATCTCCCACATGGAAAGTGCCAGGAGGGAGAAGTGGCGATTATGTTTAGACTTTCTCGGAACTGCTTCAAATCAACTAGATATCTTTGTGCTGTAAATCTCCCAACAGCCAAACGCAAAAGCAGCAAACATCTCGCTGTATGTCCCACATCCAAAGTGCCAAGAGAGAGCTTGCTCTCCCTGTCTTTGAGTACTGTTTTCGCTGTGCCGGTTACCTCTTTGCTAACATTCTCTTCAGCGCTGCAGGGAAACCAGGAACCACGTGGAGAAGGCACCCACACTGAAAGTGCCTGGAGGGAACATTGGGGCTTCTTCTCAGTGTCTCTGACATAGGGTTTCACTGTCCCGGGAAAGTCTCTGCTAACACCCTGCAGAGCGCTGTGCCCAATCTACAGAAACGTCTTGCGGTATCTCCTACAGGGAAAGTGCCAGGAGGGAATTGTCTAGCTTGTTCTCAGTGTCTCTGAGAATTGCTCTGATTATCCCTGTGACCTCTTTGCTAAGACTCTCCAGAGAGCCGTCCTCAAAACCAACACACATCTTGACATATCTCCCTCATTGATCGCAGTGTCTCCAGGAACGGCATTCAAGGAGCCAGGAACTTTTCTCCCTACACTGTCCATTGAGTTGTCCTCAAAACCAATATACATCCTGCTATATCTCCCACATGGAAAGTGCCAGGAGGGAGAAGTGGCAATTATGTTTAGACTTTCTCGGAACTGCTTCAAATCAACTAGATATCTTTGTGCTGTAAATCTCCCAACAGCCAAACGCAAAAGCAGCAAACATCTCGCTGTATGTCCCACATCCAAAGTGCCAAGAGAGAGCTTGCTCTCCCTGTCTTTGAGTACTGTTTTCGCTGTGCCGGTTACCTCTTTGCTAACATTCTCTTCAGCGCTGCAGGGAAACCAGGAACCACGTGGAGAAGGCACCCACACTGAAAGTGCCTGGAGGGAACATTGGGGCTTCTTCTCAGTGTCTCTGACATAGGGTTTCACTGTCCCGGGAAAGTCTCTGCTAACACCCTGCAGAGCGCTGTGCCCAATCTACAGAAACGTCTTGCGGTATCTCCTACAGGGAAAGTGCCAGGAGGGAACTGTCCATCTTGTTCTCAGTGTCTCTGAGAATTGCTCTGATTATCCCTGTGACCTCTTTGCTAAGACTCTCCAGAGAGCCGTCCTCAAAACCAACACACATCTTGACATATCTCCCACATTGATCGCAGTGTCTCCAGGAACGGCATTCAAGGAGCCAGGAACTTTTCTCCCTACACTGTCCATTGAGTTGTCCTCAAAACCAATATACATCCTGCTATATCTCCCACATGGAAAGTGCCAGGAGGGAGAAGTGGCGATTATGTTTAGACTTTCTCGGAACTGCTTCAAATCAACTAGATATCTTTGTGCTGTAAATCTCCCAACAGCCAAACGCAAAAGCAGCAAACATCTCGCTGTATGTCCCACATCCAAAGTGCCAAGAGAGAGCTTGCTCTCCCTGTCTTTGAGTACTGTTTTCGCTGTGCCGGTTACCTCTTTGCTAACATTCTCTTCAGCGCTGCAGGGAAACCAGGAACCACGTGGAGAAGGCACCCACACTGAAAGTGCCTGGAGGGAACATTGGGGCTTCTTCTCAGTGTCTCTGACATAGGGTTTCACTGTCCCGGGAAAGTCTCTGCTAACACCCTGCAGAGCGCTGTGCCCAATCTACAGAAACGTCTTGCGGTATCTCCTACAGGGAAAGTGCCAGGAGGGAATTGTCGAGCTTGTTCTCAGTGTCTCTGAGAATTGCTCTGATTATCCCTGTGACCTCTTTGCTAAGACTCTCCAGAGAGCCGTCCTCAAAACCAACACACATCTTGACATATCTCCCTCATTGATCGCAGTGTCTCCAGGAACGGCATTCAAGGAGCCAGGAACTTTTCTCCCTACACTGTCCATTGAGTTGTCCTCAAAACCAATATACATCCTGCTATATCTCCCACATGGAAAGTGCCAGGAGGGAGAAGTGGCGATTATGTTTAGACTTTCTCGGAACTGCTTCAAATCAACTAGATATCTTTGTGCTGTAAATCTCCCAACAGCCAAACGCAAAAGCAGCAAACATCTCGCTGTATGTCCCACATCCAAAGTGCCAAGAGAGAGCTTGCTCTCCCTGTCTTTGAGTACTGTTTTCGCTGTGCCGGTTACCTCTTTGCTAACATTCTCTTCAGCGCTGCAGGGAAACCAGGAACCACGTGGAGAAGGCACCCACACTGAAAGTGCCTGGAGGGAACATTGGGGCTTCTTCTCAGTGTCTCTGACATAGGGTTTCACTGTCCCGGGAAAGTCTCTGCTAACACCCTGCAGAGCGCTGTGCCCAATCTACAGAAACGTCTTGCGGTATCTCCTACAGGGAAAGTGCCAGGAGGGAACTGTCGAGCTTGTTCTCAGTGTCTCTGAGAATTGCTCTGATTATCCCTGTGACCTCTTTGCTAAGACTCTCCAGAGAGCCGTCCTCAAAACCAACACACATCTTGACATATCTCCCTCATTGATCGCAGTGTCTCCAGGAACGGCATTCAAGGAGCCAGGAACTTTTCTCCCTACACTGTCCATTGAGTTGTCCTCAAAACCAATATACATCCTGCTATATCTCCCACATGGAAAGTGCCAGGAGGGAGAAGTGGCGATTATGTTTAGACTTTCTCGGAACTGCTTCAAATCAACTAGATATCTTTGTGCTGTAAATCTCCCAACAGCCAAACGCAAAAGCAGCAAACATCTCGCTGTATGTCCCACATCCAAAGTGCCAAGAGAGAGCTTGCTCTCCCTGTCTTTGAGTACTGTTTTCACTGTCCCGGTTACCTCTTTGCTAACATTCTCTTCAGCGCTGCAGGGAAACCAGGAACCACGTGGAGAAGGCACCCACACTGAAAGTGCCTGGAGGGAACATTGGGGCTTCTTCTCAGTGTCTCTGACATAGGGTTTCACTGTCCCGGGAAAGTCTCTGCTAACACCCTGCAGAGCGCTGTGCCCAATCTACAGAAACGTCTTGCGGTATCTCCTACAGGGAAAGTGCCAGGAGGGAACTGTCCATCTTGTTCTCAGTGTCTCTGAGAATTGCTCTGATTATCCCTGTGACCTCTTTGCTAAGACTCTCCAGAGAGCCGTCCTCAAAACCAACACACATCTTGACATATCTCCCACATTGATCGCAGTGTCTCCAGGAACGGCATTCAAGGAGCCAGGAACTTTTCTCCCTACACTGTCCATTGAGTTGTCCTCAAAACCAATATACATCCTGCTATATCTCCCACATGGAAAGTGCCAGGAGGGAGAAGTGGCGATTATGTTTAGACTTTCTCGGAACTGCTTCAAATCAACTAGATATCTTTGTGCTGTAAATCTCCCAACAGCCAAACGCAAAAGCAGCAAACATCTCGCTGTATGTCCCACATCCAAAGTGCCAAGAGAGAGCTTGCTCTCCCTGTCTTTGAGTACTGTTTTCGCTGTGCCGGTTACCTCTTTGCTAACATTCTCTTCAGCGCTGCAGGGAAACCAGGAACCACGTGGAGAAGGCACCCACACTGAAAGTGCCTGGAGGGAACATTGGGGCTTCTTCTCAGTGTCTCTGACATAGGGTTTCACTGTCCCGGGAAAGTCTCTGCTAACACCCTGCAGAGCGCTGTGCCCAATCTACAGAAACGTCTTGCGGTATCTCCTACAGGGAAAGTGCCAGGAGGGAACTGTCCATCTTGTTCTCAGTGTCTCTGAGAATTGCTCTGATTATCCCTGTGACCTCTTTGCTAAGACTCTCCAGAGAGCCGTCCTCAAAACCAACACACATCTTGACATATCTCCCACATTGATCGCAGTGTCTCCAGGAACGGCATTCAAGGAGCCAGGAACTTTTCTCCCTACACTGTCCATTGAGTTGTCCTCAAAACCAATATACATCCTGCTATATCTCCCACATGGAAAGTGCCAGGAGGGAGAAGTGGCGATTATGTTTAGACTTTCTCGGAACTGCTTCAAATCAACTAGATATCTTTGTGCTGTAAATCTCCCAACAGCCAAACGCAAAAGCAGCAAACATCTCGCTGTATGTCCCACATCCAAAGTGCCAAGAGAGAGCTTGCTCTCCCTGTCTTTGAGTACTGTTTTCGCTGTGCCGGTTACCTCTTTGCTAACATTCTCTTCAGCGCTGCAGGGAAACCAGGAACCACGTGGAGAAGGCACCCACACTGAAAGTGCCTGGAGGGAACATTGGGGCTTCTTCTCAGTGTCTCTGACATAGGGTTTCACTGTCCCGGGAAAGTCTCTGCTAACACCCTGCAGAGCGCTGTGCCCAATCTACAGAAACGTCTTGCGGTATCTCCTACAGGGAAAGTGCCAGGAGGGAACTGTCCATCTTGTTCTCAGTGTCTCTGAGAATTGCTCTGATTATCCCTGTGACCTCTTTGCTAAGACTCTCCAGAGAGCCGTCCTCAAAACCAACACACATCTTGACATATCTCCCACATTGATCGCAGTGTCTCCAGGAACGGCATTCAAGGAGCCAGGAACTTTTCTCCCTACACTGTCCATTGAGTTGTCCTCAAAACCAATATACATCCTGCTATATCTCCCACATGGAAAGTGCCAGGAGGGAGAAGTGGCGATTATGTTTAGACTTTCTCGGAACTGCTTCAAATCAACTAGATATCTTTGTGCTGTAAATCTCCCAACAGCCAAACGCAAAAGCAGCAAACATCTCGCTGTATGTCCCACATCCAAAGTGCCAAGAGAGAGCTTGCTCTCCCTGTCTTTGAGTACTGTTTTCGCTGTGCCGGTTACCTCTTTGCTAACATTCTCTTCAGCGCTGCAGGGAAACCAGGAACCACGTGGAGAAGGCACCCACACTGAAAGTGCCTGGAGGGAACATTGGGGCTTCTTCTCAGTGTCTCTGACATAGGGTTTCACTGTCCCGGGAAAGTCTCTGCTAACACCCTGCAGAGCGCTGTGCCCAATCTACAGAAACGTCTTGCGGTATCTCCTACAGGGAAAGTGCCAGGAGGGAATTGTCGAGCTTGTTCTCAGTGTCTCTGAGAATTGCTCTGATTATCCCTGTGACCTCTTTGCTAAGACTCTCCAGAGAGCCGTCCTCAAAACCAACACACATCTTGACATATCTCCCTCATTGATCGCAGTGTCTCCAGGAACGGCATTCAAGGAGCCAGGAACTTTTCTCCCTACACTGTCCATTGAGTTGTCCTCAAAACCAATATACATCCTGCTATATCTCCCACATGGAAAGTGCCAGGAGGGAGAAGTGGCGATTATGTTTAGACTTTCTCGGAACTGCTTCAAATCAACTAGATATCTTTGTGCTGTAAATCTCCCAACAGCCAAACGCAAAAGCAGCAAACATCTCGCTGTATGTCCCACATCCAAAGTGCCAAGAGAGAGCTTGCTCTCCCTCTCTTTGAGTACTGTTTTCGCTGTCCCGGTTACCTCTTTGCTAACATTCTCTTCAGCGCTGCAGGGAAACCAGGAACCACGTGGAGAAGGCACCCACACTGAAAGTGCCTGGAGGGAACATTGGGGCTTCTTCTCAGTGTCTCTGACATAGGGTTTCACTGTCCCGGGAAAGTCTCTGCTAACACCCTGCAGAGCGCTGTGCCCAATCTACAGAAACGTCTTGCGGTATCTCCTACAGGGAAAGTGCCAGGAGGGAACTGTCCATCTTGTTCTCAGTGTCTCTGAGAATTGCTCTGATTATCCCTGTGACCTCTTTGCTAAGACTCTCCAGAGAGCCGTCCTCAAAACCAACACACATCTTGACATATCTCCCTCATTGATCGCAGTGTCTCCAGGAACGGCATTCAAGGAGCCAGGAACTTTTCTCCCTACACTGTCCATTGAGTTGTCCTCAAAACCAATATACATCCTGCTATATCTCCCACATGGAAAGTGCCAGGAGGGAGAAGTGGCGATTATGTTTAGACTTTCTCGGAACTGCTTCAAATCAACTAGATATCTTTGTGCTGTAAATCTCCCAACAGCCAAACGCAAAAGCAGCAAACATCTCGCTGTATGTCCCACATCCAAAGTGCCAAGAGAGAGCTTGCTCTCCCTGTCTTTGAGTACTGTTTTCGCTGTGCCGGTTACCTCTTTGCTAACATTCTCTTCAGCGCTGCAGGGAAACCAGGAACCACGTGGAGAAGGCACCCACACTGAAAGTGCCTGGAGGGAACATTGGGGCTTCTTCTCAGTGTCTCTGACATAGAGTTTCACTGTCCCGGGAAAGTCTCTGCTAACACCCTGCAGAGCGCTGTGCCCAATCTACAGAAACGTCTTGCGGTATCTCCTACAGGGAAAGTGCCAGGAGGGAATTGTCGAGCTTGTTCTCAGTGTCTCTGAGAATTGCTCTGATTATCCCTGTGACCTCTTTGCTAAGACTCTCCAGAGAGCCGTCCTCAAAACCAACACACATCTTGACATATCTCCCACATTGATCGCAGTGTCTCCAGGAACGGCATTCAAGGAGCCAGGAACTTTTCTCCCTACACTGTCCATTGAGTTGTCCTCAAAACCAATATACATCCTGCTATATCTCCCACATGGAAAGTGCCAGGAGGGAGAAGTGGCGATTATGTTTAGACTTTCTCGGAACTGCTTCAAATCAACTAGATATCTTTGTGCTGTAAATCTCCCAACAGCCAAACGCAAAAGCAGCAAACATCTCGCTGTATGTCCCACATCCAAAGTGCCAAGAGAGAGCTTGCTCTCCCTGTCTTTGAGTACTGTTTTCGCTGTCCCGGTTACCTCTTTGCTAACATTCTCTTCAGCGCTGCAGGGAAACCAGGAACCACGTGGAGAAGGCACCCACACTGAAAGTGCCTGGAGGGAACATTGGGGCTTCTTCTCAGTGTCTCTGACATAGGGTTTCACTGTCCCGGGAAAGTCTCTGCTAACACCCTGCAGAGCGCTGTGCCCAATCTACAGAAACGTCTTGCGGTATCTCCTACAGGGAAAGTGCCAGGAGGGAATTGTCGAGCTTGTTCTCAGTGTCTCTGAGAATTGCTCTGATTATCCCTGTGACCTCTTTGCTAAGACTCTCCAGAGAGCCGTCCTCAAAACCAACACACATCTTGACATATCTCCCTCATTGATCGCAGTGTCTCCAGGAACGGCATTCAAGGAGCCAGGAACTTTTCTCCCTACACTGTCCATTGAGTTGTCCTCAAAACCAATATACATCCTGCTATATCTCCCACATGGAAAGTGCCAGGAGGGAGAAGTGGCGATTATGTTTAGACTTTCTCGGAACTGCTTCAAATCAACTAGATATCTTTGTGCTGTAAATCTCCCAACAGCCAAACGCAAAAGCAGCAAACATCTCGCTGTATGTCCCACATCCAAAGTGCCAAGAGAGAGCTTGCTCTCCCTGTCTTTGAGTACTGTTTTCACTGTCCCGGTTACCTCTTTGCTAACATTCTCTTCAGCGCTGCAGGGAAACCAGGAACCACGTGGAGAAGGCACCCACACTGAAAGTGCCTGGAGGGAACATTGGGGCTTCTTCTCAGTGTCTCTGACATAGGGTTTCACTGTCCCGGGAAAGTCTCTGCTAACACCCTGCAGAGCGCTGTGCCCAATCTACAGAAACGTCTTGCGGTATCTCCTACAGGGAAAGTGCCAGGAGGGAACTGTCCATCTTGTTCTCAGTGTCTCTGAGAATTGCTCTGATTATCCCTGTGACCTCTTTGCTAAGACTCTCCAGAGAGCCGTCCTCAAAACAAACACACATCTTGACATATCTCCCACATTGATCGCAGTGTCTCCAGGAACGGCATTCAAGGAGCCAGGAACTTTTCTCCCTACACTGTCCATTGAGTTGTCCTCAAAACCAATATACATCCTGCTATATCTCCCACATGGAAAGTGCCAGGAGGGAGAAGTGGCGATTATGTTTAGACTTTCTCGGAACTGCTTCAAATCAACTAGATATCTTTGTGCTGTAAATCTCCCAACAGCCAAACGCAAAAGCAGCAAACATCTCGCTGTATGTCCCACATCCAAAGTGCCAAGAGAGAGCTTGCTCTCCCTGTCTTTGAGTACTGTTTTCGCTGTGCCGGTTACCTCTTTGCTAACATTCTCTTCAGCGCTGCAGGGAAACCAGGAACCACGTGGAGAAGGCACCCACACTGAAAGTGCCTGGAGGGAACATTGGGGCTTCTTCTCAGTGTCTCTGACATAGGGTTTCACTGTCCCGGGAAAGTCTCTGCTAACACCCTGCAGAGCGCTGTGCCCAATCTACAGAAACGTCTTGCGGTATCTCCTACAGGGAAAGTGCCAGGAGGGAACTGTCCATCTTGTTCTCAGTGTCTCTGAGAATTGCTCTGATTATCCCTGTGACCTCTTTGCTAAGACTCTCCAGAGAGCCGTCCTCAAAACCAACACACATCTTGACATATCTCCCACATTGATCGCAGTGTCTCCAGGAACGGCATTCAAGGAGCCAGGAACTTTTCTCCCTACACTGTCCATTGAGTTGTCCTCAAAACCAATATACATCCTGCTATATCTCCCACATGGAAAGTGCCAGGAGGGAGAAGTGGCGATTATGTTTAGACTTTCTCGGAACTGCTTCAAATCAACTAGATATCTTTGTGCTGTAAATCTCCCAACAGCCAAACGCAAAAGCAGCAAACATCTCGCTGTATGTCCCACATCCAAAGTGCCAAGAGAGAGCTTGCTCTCCCTGTCTTTGAGTACTGTTTTCGCTGTGCCGGTTACCTCTTTGCTAACATTCTCTTCAGCGCTGCAGGGAAACCAGGAACCACGTGGAGAAGGCACCCACACTGAAAGTGCCTGGAGGGAACATTGGGGCTTCTTCTCAGTGTCTCTGACATAGGGTTTCACTGTCCCGGGAAAGTCTCTGCTAACACCCTGCAGAGCGCTGTGCCCAATCTACAGAAACGTCTTGCGGTATCTCCTACAGGGAAAGTGCCAGGAGGGAATTGTCGAGCTTGTTCTCAGTGTCTCTGAGAATTGCTCTGATTATCCCTGTGACCTCTTTGCTAAGACTCTCCAGAGAGCCGTCCTCAAAACCAACACACATCTTGACATATCTCCCACATTGATCGCAGTGTCTCCAGGAACGGCATTCAAGGAGCCAGGAACTTTTCTCCCTACACTGTCCATTGAGTTGTCCTCAAAACCAATATACATCCTGCTATATCTCCCACATGGAAAGTGCCAGGAGGGAGAAGTGGCGATTATGTTTAGACTTTCTCGGAACTGCTTCAAATCAACTAGATATCTTTGTGCTGTAAATCTCCCAACAGCCAAACGCAAAAGCAGCAAACATCTCGCTGTATGTCCCACATCCAAAGTGCCAAGAGAGAGCTTGCTCTCCCTGTCTTTGAGTACTGTTTTCGCTGTCCCGGTTACCTCTTTGCTAACATTCTCTTCAGCGCTGCAGGGAAACCAGGAACCACGTGGAGAAGGCACCCACACTGAAAGTGCCTGGAGGGAACATTGGGGCTTCTTCTCAGTGTCTCTGACATAGGGTTTCACTGTCCCGGGAAAGTCTCTGCTAACACCCTGCAGAGCGCTGTGCCCAATCTACAGAAACGTCTTGCGGTATCTCCTACAGGGAAAGTGCCAGGAGGGAACTGTCCATCTTGTTCTCAGTGTCTCTGAGAATTGCTCTGATTATCCCTGTGACCTCTTTGCTAAGACTCTCCAGAGAGCCGTCCTCAAAACCAACACACATCTTGACATATCTCCCACATTGATCGCAGTGTCTCCAGGAACGGCATTCAAGGAGCCAGGAACTTTTCTCCCTACACTGTCCATTGAGTTGTCCTCAAAACCAATATACATCCTGCTATATCTCCCACATGGAAAGTGCCAGGAGGGAGAAGTGGCGATTATGTTTAGATTTTCTCGGAACTGCTTCAAATCAACTAGATATCTTTGTGCTGTAAATCTCCCAACAGCCAAACGCAAAAGCAGCAAACATCTCGCTGTATGTCCCACATCCAAAGTGCCAAGAGAGAGCTTGCTCTCCCTGTCTTTGAGTACTGTTTTCACTGTCCCGGTTACCTCTTTGCTAACATTCTCTTCAGCGCTGCAGGGAAACCAGGAACCACGTGGAGAAGGCACCCACACTGAAAGTGCCTGGAGGGAACATTGGGGCTTCTTCTCAGTGTCTCTGACATAGGGTTTCACTGTCCCGGGAAAGTCTCTGCTAACACCCTGCAGAGCGCTGTGCCCAATCTACAGAAACGTCTTGCGGTATCTCCTACAGGGAAAGTGCCAGGAGGGAACTGTCCATCTTGTTCTCAGTGTCTCTGAGAATTGCTCTGATTATCCCTGTGACCTCTTTGCTAAGACTCTCCAGAGAGCCGTCCTCAAAACAAACACACATCTTGACATATCTCCCACATTGATCGCAGTGTCTCCAGGAACGGCATTCAAGGAGCCAGGAACTTTTCTCCCTACACTGTCCATTGAGTTGTCCTCAAAACCAATATACATCCTGCTATATCTCCCACATGGAAAGTGCCAGGAGGGAGAAGTGGCGATTATGTTTAGACTTTCTCGGAACTGCTTCAAATCAACTAGATATCTTTGTGCTGTAAATCTCCCAACAGCCAAACGCAAAAGCAGCAAACATCTCGCTGTATGTCCCACATCCAAAGTGCCAAGAGAGAGCTTGCTCTCCCTGTCTTTGAGTACTGTTTTCGCTGTGCCGGTTACCTCTTTGCTAACATTCTCTTCAGCGCTGCAGGGAAACCAGGAACCACGTGGAGAAGGCACCCACACTGAAAGTGCCTGGAGGGAACATTGGGGCTTCTTCTCAGTGTCTCTGACATAGGGTTTCACTGTCCCGGGAAAGTCTCTGCTAACACCCTGCAGAGCGCTGTGCCCAATCTACAGAAACGTCTTGCGGTATCTCCTACAGGGAAAGTGCCAGGAGGGAACTGTCCATCTTGTTCTCAGTGTCTCTGAGAATTGCTCTGATTATCCCTGTGACCTCTTTGCTAAGACTCTCCAGAGAGCCGTCCTCAAAACCAACACACATCTTGACATATCTCCCACATTGATCGCAGTGTCTCCAGGAACGGCATTCAAGGAGCCAGGAACTTTTCTCCCTACACTGTCCATTGAGTTGTCCTCAAAACCAATATACATCCTGCTATATCTCCCACATGGAAAGTGCCAGGAGGGAGAAGTGGCGATTATGTTTAGACTTTCTCGGAACTGCTTCAAATCAACTAGATATCTTTGTGCTGTAAATCTCCCAACAGCCAAACGCAAAAGCAGCAAACATCTCGCTGTATGTCCCATATCCAAAGTGCCAAGAGAGAGCTTGCTCTCCCTGTCTTTGAGTACTGTTTTCACTGTCCCGGTTACCTCTTTGCTAACATTCTCTTCAGCGCTGCAGGGAAACCAGGAACCACGTGGAGAAGGCACCCACACTGAAAGTGCCTGGAGGGAACATTGGGGCTTCTTCTCAGTGTCTCTGACATAGGGTTTCACTGTCCCGGGAAAGTCTCTGCTAACACCCTGCAGAGCGCTGTGCCCAATCTACAGAAACGTCTTGCGGTATCTCCTACAGGGAAAGTGCCAGGAGGGAACTGTCCATCTTGTTCTCAGTGTCTCTGAGAATTGCTCTGATTATCCCTGTGACCTCTTTGCTAAGACTCTCCAGAGAGCCGTCCTCAAAACCAACACACATCTTGACATATCTCCCACATTGATCGCAGTGTCTCCAGGAACGGCATTCAAGGAGCCAGGAACTTTTCTCCCTACACTGTCCATTGAGTTGTCCTCAAAACCAAGATACATCCTGCTATATCTCCCACATGGAAAGTGCCAGGAGGGAGAAGTGGCGATTATGTTTAGACTTTCTCGGAACTGCTTCAAATCAACTAGATATCTTTGTGCTGTAAATCTCCCAACAGCCAAACGCAAAAGCAGCAAACATCTCGCTGTATGTCCCACATCCAAAGTGCCAAGAGAGAGCTTGCTCTCCCTGTCTTTGAGTACTGTTTTCGCTGTGCCGGTTACCTCTTTGCTAACATTCTCTTCAGCGCTGCAGGGAAACCAGGAACCACGTGGAGAAGGCACCCACACTGAAAGTGCCTGGAGGGAACATTGGGGCTTCTTCTCAGTGTCTCTGACATAGGGTTTCACTGTCCCGGGAAAGTCTCTGCTAACACCCTGCAGAGCGCTGTGCCCAATCTACAGAAACGTCTTGCGGTATCTCCTACAGGGAAAGTGCCAGGAGGGAACTGTCCATCTTGTTCTCAGTGTCTCTGAGAATTGCTCTGATTATCCCTGTGACCTCTTTGCTAAGACTCTCCAGAGAGCCGTCCTCAAAACCAACACACATCTTGACATATCTCCCACATTGATCGCAGTGTCTCCAGGAACGGCATTCAAGGAGCCAGGAACTTTTCTCCCTACACTGTCCATTGAGTTGTCCTCAAAACCAATATACATCCTGCTATATCTCCCACATGGAAAGTGCCAGGAGGGAGAAGTGGCGATTATGTTTAGACTTTCTCGGAACTGCTTCAAATCAACTAGATATCTTTGTGCTGTAAATCTCCCAACAGCCAAACGCAAAAGCAGCAAACATCTCGCTGTATGTCCCACATCCAAAGTGCCAAGAGAGAGCTTGCTCTCCCTCTCTTTGAGTACTGTTTTCGCTGTCCCGGTTACCTCTTTGCTAACATTCTCTTCAGCGCTGCAGGGAAACCAGGAACCACGTGGAGAAGGCACCCACACTGAAAGTGCCTGGAGGGAACATTGGGGCTTCTTCTCAGTGTCTCTGACATAGGGTTTCACTGTCCCGGGAAAGTCTCTGCTAACACCCTGCAGAGCGCTGTGCCCAATCTACAGAAACGTCTTGCGGTATCTCCTACAGGGAAAGTGCCAGGAGGGAACTGTCCATCTTGTTCTCAGTGTCTCTGAGAATTGCTCTGATTATCCCTGTGACCTCTTTGCTAAGACTCTCCAGAGAGCCGTCCTCAAAACCAACACACATCTTGACATATCTCCCACATTGATCGCAGTGTCTCCAGGAACGGCATTCAAGGAGCCAGGAACTTTTCTCCCTACACTGTCCATTGAGTTGTCCTCAAAACCAATATACATCCTGCTATATCTCCCACATGGAAAGTGCCAGGAGGGAGAAGTGGCGATTATGTTTAGACTTTCTCGGAACTGCTTCAAATCAACTAGATATCTTTGTGCTGTAAATCTCCCAACAGCCAAACGCAAAAGCAGCAAACATCTCGCTGTATGTCCCACATCCAAAGTGCCAAGAGAGAGCTTGCTCTCCCTGTCTTTGAGTACTGTTTTCGCTGTGCCGGTTACCTCTTTGCTAACATTCTCTTCAGCGCTGCAGGGAAACCAGGAACCACGTGGAGAAGGCACCCACACTGAAAGTGCCTGGAGGGAACATTGGGGCTTCTTCTCAGTGTCTCTGACATAGGGTTTCACTGTCCCGGGAAAGTCTCTGCTAACACCCTGCAGAGCGCTGTGCCCAATCTACAGAAACGTCTTGCGGTATCTCCTACAGGGAAAGTGCCAGGAGGGAACTGTCCATCTTGTTCTCAGTGTCTCTGAGAATTGCTCTGATTATCCCTGTGACCTCTTTGCTAAGACTCTCCAGAGAGCCGTCCTCAAAACCAACACACATCTTGACATATCTCCCACATTGATCGCAGTGTCTCCAGGAACGGCATTCAAGGAGCCAGGAACTTTTCTCCCTACACTGTCCATTGAGTTGTCCTCAAAACCAAGATACATCCTGCTATATCTCCCACATGGAAAGTGCCAGGAGGGAGAAGTGGCGATTATGTTTAGACTTTCTCGGAACTGCTTCAAATCAACTAGATATCTTTGTGCTGTAAATCTCCCAACAGCCAAACGCAAAAGCAGCAAACATCTCGCTGTATGTCCCACATCCAAAGTGCCAAGAGAGAGCTTGCTCTCCCTGTCTTTGAGTACTGTTTTCGCTGTGCCGGTTACCTCTTTGCTAACATTCTCTTCAGCGCTGCAGGGAAACCAGGAACCACGTGGAGAAGGCACCCACACTGAAAGTGCCTGGAGGGAACATTGGGGCTTCTTCTCAGTGTCTCTGACATAGGGTTTCACTGTCCCGGGAAAGTCTCTGCTAACACCCTGCAGAGCGCTGTGCCCAATCTACAGAAACGTCTTGCGGTATCTCCTACAGGGAAAGTGCCAGGAGGGAACTGTCCATCTTGTTCTCAGTGTCTCTGAGAATTGCTCTGATTATCCCTGTGACCTCTTTGCTAAGACTCTCCAGAGAGCCGTCCTCAAAACAAACACACATCTTGACATATCTCCCACATTGATCGCAGTGTCTCCAGGAACGGCATTCAAGGAGCCAGGAACTTTTCTCCCTACACTGTCCATTGAGTTGTCCTCAAAACCAATATACATCCTGCTATATCTCCCACATGGAAAGTGCCAGGAGGGAGAAGTGGTGATTATGTTTAGACTTTCTCGGAACTGCTTCAAATCAACTAGATATCTTTGTGCTGTAAATCTCCCAACAGCCAAACGCAAAAGCAGCAAACATCTCGCTGTATGTCCCACATCCAAAGTGCCAAGAGAGAGCTTGCTCTCCCTGTCTTTGAGTACTGTTTTCGCTGTGCCGGTTACCTCTTTGCTAACATTCTCTTCAGCGCTGCAGGGAAACCAGGAACCACGTGGAGAAGGCACCCACACTGAAAGTGCCTGGAGGGAACATTGGGGCTTCTTCTCAGTGTCTCTGACATAGGGTTTCACTGTCCCGGGAAAGTCTCTGCTAACACCCTGCAGAGCGCTGTGCCCAATCTACAGAAACGTCTTGCGGTATCTCCTACAGGGAAAGTGCCAGGAGGGAACTGTCCATCTTGTTCTCAGTGTCTCTGAGAATTGCTCTGATTATCCCTGTGACCTCTTTGCTAAGACTCTCCAGAGAGCCGTCCTCAAAACCAACACACATCTTGACATATCTCCCACATTGATCGCAGTGTCTCCAGGAACGGCATTCAAGGAGCCAGGAACTTTTCTCCCTACACTGTCCATTGAGTTGTCCTCAAAACCAATATACATCCTGCTATATCTCCCACATGGAAAGTGCCAGGAGGGAGAAGTGGCGATTATGTTTAGACTTTCTCGGAACTGCTTCAAATCAACTAGATATCTTTGTGCTGTAAATCTCCCAACAGCCAAACGCAAAAGCAGCAAACATCTCGCTGTATGTCCCACATCCAAAGTGCCAAGAGAGAGCTTGCTCTCCCTGTCTTTGAGTACTGTTTTCGCTGTGCCGGTTACCTCTTTGCTAACATTCTCTTCAGCGCTGCAGGGAAACCAGGAACCACGTGGAGAAGGCACCCACACTGAAAGTGCCTGGAGGGAACATTGGGGCTTCTTCTCAGTGTCTCTGACATAGGGTTTCACTGTCCCGGGAAAGTCTCTGCTAACACCCTGCAGAGCGCTGTGCCCAATCTACAGAAACGTCTTGCGGTATCTCCTACAGGGAAAGTGCCAGGAGGGAACTGTCCATCTTGTTCTCAGTGTCTCTGAGAATTGCTCTGATTATCCCTGTGACCTCTTTGCTAAGACTCTCCAGAGAGCCGTCCTCAAAACAAACACACATCTTGACATATCTCCCACATTGATCGCAGTGTCTCCAGGAACGGCATTCAAGGAGCCAGGAACTTTTCTCCCTACACTGTCCATTGAGTTGTCCTCAAAACCAATATACATCCTGCTATATCTCCCACATGGAAAGTGCCAGGAGGGAGAAGTGGCGATTATGTTTAGACTTTCTCGGAACTGCTTCAAATCAACTAGATATCTTTGTGCTGTAAATCTCCCAACAGCCAAACGCAAAAGCAGCAAACATCTCGCTGTATGTCCCACATCCAAAGTGCCAAGAGAGAGCTTGCTCTCCCTGTCTTTGAGTACTGTTTTCGCTGTGCCGGTTACCTCTTTGCTAACATTCTCTTCAGCGCTGCAGGGAAACCAGGAACCACGTGGAGAAGGCACCCACACTGAAAGTGCCTGGAGGGAACATTGGGGCTTCTTCTCAGTGTCTCTGACATAGGGTTTCACTGTCCCGGGAAAGTCTCTGCTAACACCCTGCAGAGCGCTGTGCCCAATCTACAGAAACGTCTTGCGGTATCTCCTACAGGGAAAGTGCCAGGAGGGAACTGTCCATCTTGTTCTCAGTGTCTCTGAGAATTGCTCTGATTATCCCTGTGACCTCTTTGCTAAGACTCTCCAGAGAGCCGTCCTCAAAACCAACACACATCTTGACATATCTCCCACATTGATCGCAGTGTCTCCAGGAACGGCATTCAAGGAGCCAGGAACTTTTCTCCCTACACTGTCCATTGAGTTGTCCTCAAAACCAATATACATCCTGCTATATCTCCCACATGGAAAGTGCCAGGAGGGAGAAGTGGCGATTATGTTTAGACTTTCTCGGAACTGCTTCAAATCAACTAGATATCTTTGTGCTGTAAATCTCCCAACAGCCAAACGCAAAAGCAGCAAACATCTCGCTGTATGTCCCACATCCAAAGTGCCAAGAGAGAGCTTGCTCTCCCTGTCTTTGAGTACTGTTTTCGCTGTGCCGGTTACCTCTTTGCTAACATTCTCTTCAGCGCTGCAGGGAAACCAGGAACCACGTGGAGAAGGCACCCACACTGAAAGTGCCTGGAGGGAACATTGGGGCTTCTTCTCAGTGTCTCTGACATAGGGTTTCACTGTCCCGGGAAAGTCTCTGCTAACACCCTGCAGAGCGCTGTGCCCAATCTACAGAAACGTCTTGCGGTATCTCCTACAGGGAAAGTGCCAGGAGGGAACTGTCCATCTTGTTCTCAGTGTCTCTGAGAATTGCTCTGATTATCCCTGTGACCTCTTTGCTAAGACTCTCCAGAGAGCCGTCCTCAAAACCAACACACATCTTGACATATCTCCCACATTGATCGCAGTGTCTCCAGGAACGGCATTCAAGGAGCCAGGAACTTTTCTCCCTACACTGTCCATTGAGTTGTCCTCAAAACCAATATACATCCTGCTATATCTCCCACATGGAAAGTGCCAGGAGGGAGAAGTGGCGATTATGTTTAGACTTTCTCGGAACTGCTTCAAATCAACTAGATATCTTTGTGCTGTAAATCTCCCAACAGCCAAACGCAAAAGCAGCAAACATCTCGCTGTATGTCCCACATCCAAAGTGCCAAGAGAGAGCTTGCTCTCCCTGTCTTTGAGTACTGTTTTCGCTGTGCCGGTTACCTCTTTGCTAACATTCTCTTCAGCGCTGCAGGGAAACCAGGAACCACGTGGAGAAGGCACCCACACTGAAAGTGCCTGGAGGGAACATTGGGGCTTCTTCTCAGTGTCTCTGACATAGGGTTTCACTGTCCCGGGAAAGTCTCTGCTAACACCCTGCAGAGCGCTGTGCCCAATCTACAGAAACGTCTTGCGGTATCTCCTACAGGGAAAGTGCCAGGAGGGAACTGTCCATCTTGTTCTCAGTGTCTCTGAGAATTGCTCTGATTATCCCTGTGACCTCTTTGCTAAGACTCTCCAGAGAGCCGTCCTCAAAACCAACACACATCTTGACATATCTCCCACATTGATCGCAGTGTCTCCAGGAACGGCATTCAAGGAGCCAGGAACTTTTCTCCCTACACTGTCCATTGAGTTGTCCTCAAAACCAATATACATCCTGCTATATCTCCCACATGGAAAGTGCCAGGAGGGAGAAGTGGCGATTATGTTTAGACTTTCTCGGAACTGCTTCAAATCAACTAGATATCTTTGTGCTGTAAATCTCCCAACAGCCAAACGCAAAAGCAGCAAACATCTCGCTGTATGTCCCACATCCAAAGTGCCAAGAGAGAGCTTGCTCTCCCTGTCTTTGAGTACTGTTTTCGCTGTCCCGGTTACCTCTTTGCTAACATTCTCTTCAGCGCTGCAGGGAAACCAGGAACCACGTGGAGAAGGCACCCACACTGAAAGTGCCTGGAGGGAACATTGGGGCTTCTTCTCAGTGTCTCTGACATAGGGTTTCACTGTCCCGGGAAAGTCTCTGCTAACACCCTGCAGAGCGCTGTGCCCAATCTACAGAAACGTCTTGCGGTATCTCCTACAGGGAAAGTGCCAGGAGGGAACTGTCCATCTTGTTCTCAGTGTCTCTGAGAATTGCTCTGATTATCCCTGTGACCTCTTTGCTAAGACTCTCCAGAGAGCCGTCCTCAAAACCAACACACATCTTGACATATCTCCCACATTGATCGCAGTGTCTCCAGGAACGGCATTCAAGGAGCCAGGAACTTTTCTCCCTACACTGTCCATTGAGTTGTCCTCAAAACCAATATACATCCTGCTATATCTCCCACATGGAAAGTGCCAGGAGGGAGAAGTGGCGATTATGTTTAGACTTTCTCGGAACTGCTTCAAATCAACTAGATATCTTTGTGCTGTAAATCTCCCAACAGCCAAACGCAAAAGCAGCAAACATCTCGCTGTATGTCCCACATCCAAAGTGCCAAGAGAGAGCTTGCTCTCCCTGTCTTTGAGTACTGTTTTCGCTGTCCCGGTTACCTCTTTGCTAACATTCTCTTCAGCGCTGCAGGGAAACCAGGAACCACGTGGAGAAGGCACCCACACTGAAAGTGCCTGGAGGGAACATTGGGGCTTCTTCTCAGTGTCTCTGACATAGGGTTTCACTGTCCCGGGAAAGTCTCTGCTAACACCCTGCAGAGCGCTGTGCCCAATCTACAGAAACGTCTTGCGGTATCTCCTACAGGGAAAGTGCCAGGAGGGAACTGTCCATCTTGTTCTCAGTGTCTCTGAGAATTGCTCTGATTATCCCTGTGACCTCTTTGCTAAGACTCTCCAGAGAGCCGTCCTCAAAACCAACACACATCTTGACATATCTCCCACATTGATCGCAGTGTCTCCAGGAACGGCATTCAAGGAGCCAGGAACTTTTCTCCCTACACTGTCCATTGAGTTGTCCTCAAAACCAATATACATCCTGCTATATCTCCCACATGGAAAGTGCCAGGAGGGAGAAGTGGCGATTATGTTTAGACTTTCTCGGAACTGCTTCAAATCAACTAGATATCTTTGTGCTGTAAATCTCCCAACAGCCAAACGCAAAAGCAGCAAACATCTCGCTGTATGTCCCACATCCAAAGTGCCAAGAGAGAGCTTGCTCTCCCTGTCTTTGAGTACTGTTTTCGCTGTCCCGGTTACCTCTTTGCTAACATTCTCTTCAGCGCTGCAGGGAAACCAGGAACCACGTGGAGAAGGCACCCACACTGAAAGTGCCTGGAGGGAACATTGGGGCTTCTTCTCAGTGTCTCTGACATAGGGTTTCACTGTCCCGGGAAAGTCTCTGCTAACACCCTGCAGAGCGCTGTGCCCAATCTACAGAAACGTCTTGCGGTATCTCCTACAGGGAAAGTGCCAGGAGGGAACTGTCCATCTTGTTCTCAGTGTCTCTGAGAATTGCTCTGATTATCCCTGTGACCTCTTTGCTAAGACTCTCCAGAGAGCCGTCCTCAAAACCAACACACATCTTGACATATCTCCCACATTGATCGCAGTGTCTCCAGGAACGGCATTCAAGGAGCCAGGAACTTTTCTCCCTACACTGTCCATTGAGTTGTCCTCAAAACCAATATACATCCTGCTATATCTCCCACATGGAAAGTGCCAGGAGGGAGAAGTGGCGATTATGTTTAGACTTTCTCGGAACTGCTTCAAATCAACTAGATATCTTTGTGCTGTAAATCTCCCAACAGCCAAACGCAAAAGCAGCAAACATCTCGCTGTATGTCCCACATCCAAAGTGCCAAGAGAGAGCTTGCTCTCCCTGTCTTTGAGTACTGTTTTCGCTGTCCCGGTTACCTCTTTGCTAACATTCTCTTCAGCGCTGCAGGGAAACCAGGAACCACGTGGAGAAGGCACCCACACTGAAAGTGCCTGGAGGGAACATTGGGGCTTCTTCTCAGTGTCTCTGACATAGGGTTTCACTGTCCCGGGAAAGTCTCTGCTAACACCCTGCAGAGCGCTGTGCCCAATCTACAGAAACGTCTTGCGGTATCTCCTACAGGGAAAGTGCCAGGAGGGAACTGTCCATCTTGTTCTCAGTGTCTCTGAGAATTGCTCTGATTATCCCTGTGACCTCTTTGCTAAGACTCTCCAGAGAGCCGTCCTCAAAACCAACACACATCTTGACATATCTCCCACATTGATCGCAGTGTCTCCAGGAACGGCATTCAAGGAGCCAGGAACTTTTCTCCCTACACTGTCCATTGAGTTGTCCTCAAAACCAATATACATCCTGCTATATCTCCCACATGGAAAGTGCCAGGAGGGAGAAGTGGCGATTATGTTTAGACTTTCTCGGAACTGCTTCAAATCAACTAGATATCTTTGTGCTGTAAATCTCCCAACAGCCAAACGCAAAAGCAGCAAACATCTCGCTGTATGTCCCACATCCAAAGTGCCAAGAGAGAGCTTGCTCTCCCTGTCTTTGAGTACTGTTTTCGCTGTGCCGGTTACCTCTTTGCTAACATTCTCTTCAGCGCTGCAGGGAAACCAGGAACCACGTGGAGAAGGCACCCACACTGAAAGTGCCTGGAGGGAACATTGGGGCTTCTTCTCAGTGTCTCTGACATAGGGTTTCACTGTCCCGGGAAAGTCTCTGCTAACACCCTGCAGAGCGCTGTGCCCAATCTACAGAAACGTCTTGCGGTATCTCCTACAGGGAAAGTGCCAGGAGGGAACTGTCCATCTTGTTCTCAGTGTCTCTGAGAATTGCTCTGATTATCCCTGTGACCTCTTTGCTAAGACTCTCCAGAGAGCCGTCCTCAAAACCAACACACATCTTGACATATCTCCCACATTGATCGCAGTGTCTCCAGGAACGGCATTCAAGGAGCCAGGAACTTTTCTCCCTACACTGTCCATTGAGTTGTCCTCAAAACCAATATACATCCTGCTATATCTCCCACATGGAAAGTGCCAGGAGGGAGAAGTGGCGATTATGTTTAGACTTTCTCGGAACTGCTTCAAATCAACTAGATATCTTTGTGCTGTAAATCTCCCAACAGCCAAACGCAAAAGCAGCAAACATCTCGCTGTATGTCCCACATCCAAAGTGCCAAGAGAGAGCTTGCTCTCCCTGTCTTTGAGTACTGTTTTCGCTGTCCCGGTTACCTCTTTGCTAACATTCTCTTCAGCGCTGCAGGGAAACCAGGAACCACGTGGAGAAGGCACCCACACTGAAAGTGCCTGGAGGGAACATTGGGGCTTCTTCTCAGTGTCTCTGACATAGGGTTTCACTGTCCCGGGAAAGTCTCTGCTAACACCCTGCAGAGCGCTGTGCCCAATCTACAGAAACGTCTTGCGGTATCTCCTACAGGGAAAGTGCCAGGAGGGAACTGTCCATCTTGTTCTCAGTGTCTCTGAGAATTGCTCTGATTATCCCTGTGACCTCTTTGCTAAGACTCTCCAGAGAGCCGTCCTCAAAACAAACACACATCTTGACATATCTCCCACATTGATCGCAGTGTCTCCAGGAACGGCATTCAAGGAGCCAGGAACTTTTCTCCCTACACTGTCCATTGAGTTGTCCTCAAAACCAATATACATCCTGCTATATCTCCCACATGGAAAGTGCCAGGAGGGAGAAGTGGCGATTATGTTTAGACTTTCTCGGAACTGCTTCAAATCAACTAGATATCTTTGTGCTGTAAATCTCCCAACAGCCAAACGCAAAAGCAGCAAACATCTCGCTGTATGTCCCACATCCAAAGTGCCAAGAGAGAGCTTGCTCTCCCTGTCTTTGAGTACTGTTTTCGCTGTGCCGGTTACCTCTTTGCTAACATTCTCTTCAGCGCTGCAGGGAAACCAGGAACCACGTGGAGAAGGCACCCACACTGAAAGTGCCTGGAGGGAACATTGGGGCTTCTTCTCAGTGTCTCTGACATAGGGTTTCACTGTCCCGGGAAAGTCTCTGCTAACACCCTGCAGAGCGCTGTGCCCAATCTACAGAAACGTCTTGCGGTATCTCCTACAGGGAAAGTGCCAGGAGGGAACTGTCCATCTTGTTCTCAGTGTCTCTGAGAATTGCTCTGATTATCCCTGTGACCTCTTTGCTAAGACTCTCCAGAGAGCCGTCCTCAAAACCAACACACATCTTGACATATCTCCCACATTGATCGCAGTGTCTCCAGGAACGGCATTCAAGGAGCCAGGAACTTTTCTCCCTACACTGTCCATTGAGTTGTCCTCAAAACCAATATACATCCTGCTATATCTCCCACATGGAAAGTGCCAGGAGGGAGAAGTGGCGATTATGTTTAGACTTTCTCGGAACTGCTTCAAATCAACTAGATATCTTTGTGCTGTAAATCTCCCAACAGCCAAACGCAAAAGCAGCAAACATCTCGCTGTATGTCCCACATCCAAAGTGCCAAGAGAGAGCTTGCTCTCCCTGTCTTTGAGTACTGTTTTCGCTGTGCCGGTTACCTCTTTGCTAACATTCTCTTCAGCGCTGCAGGGAAACCAGGAACCACGTGGAGAAGGCACCCACACTGAAAGTGCCTGGAGGGAACATTGGGGCTTCTTCTCAGTGTCTCTGACATAGGGTTTCACTGTCCCGGGAAAGTCTCTGCTAACACCCTGCAGAGCGCTGTGCCCAATCTACAGAAACGTCTTGCGGTATCTCCTACAGGGAAAGTGCCAGGAGGGAACTGTCCATCTTGTTCTCAGTGTCTCTGAGAATTGCTCTGATTATCCCTGTGACCTCTTTGCTAAGACTCTCCAGAGAGCCGTCCTCAAAACAAACACACATCTTGACATATCTCCCACATTGATCGCAGTGTCTCCAGGAACGGCATTCAAGGAGCCAGGAACTTTTCTCCCTACACTGTCCATTGAGTTGTCCTCAAAACCAATATACATCCTGCTATATCTCCCACATGGAAAGTGCCAGGAGGGAGAAGTGGCGATTATGTTTAGACTTTCTCGGAACTGCTTCAAATCAACTAGATATCTTTGTGCTGTAAATCTCCCAACAGCCAAACGCAAAAGCAGCAAACATCTCGCTGTATGTCCCACATCCAAAGTGCCAAGAGAGAGCTTGCTCTCCCTGTCTTTGAGTACTGTTTTCGCTGTGCCGGTTACCTCTTTGCTAACATTCTCTTCAGCGCTGCAGGGAAACCAGGAACCACGTGGAGAAGGCACCCACACTGAAAGTGCCTGGAGGGAACATTGGGGCTTCTTCTCAGTGTCTCTGACATAGGGTTTCACTGTCCCGGGAAAGTCTCTGCTAACACCCTGCAGAGCGCTGTGCCCAATCTACAGAAACGTCTTGCGGTATCTCCTACAGGGAAAGTGCCAGGAGGGAACTGTCCATCTTGTTCTCAGTGTCTCTGAGAATTGCTCTGATTATCCCTGTGACCTCTTTGCTAAGACTCTCCAGAGAGCCGTCCTCAAAACCAACACACATCTTGACATATCTCCCACATTGATCGCAGTGTCTCCAGGAACGGCATTCAAGGAGCCAGGAACTTTTCTCCCTACACTGTCCATTGAGTTGTCCTCAAAACCAATATACATCCTGCTATATCTCCCACATGGAAAGTGCCAGGAGGGAGAAGTGGCGATTATGTTTAGACTTTCTCGGAACTGCTTCAAATCAACTAGATATCTTTGTGCTGTAAATCTCCCAACAGCCAAACGCAAAAGCAGCAAACATCTCGCTGTATGTCCCACATCCAAAGTGCCAAGAGAGAGCTTGCTCTCCCTGTCTTTGAGTACTGTTTTCGCTGTGCCGGTTACCTCTTTGCTAACATTCTCTTCAGCGCTGCAGGGAAACCAGGAACCACGTGGAGAAGGCACCCACACTGAAAGTGCCTGGAGGGAACATTGGGGCTTCTTCTCAGTGTCTCTGACATAGGGTTTCACTGTCCCGGGAAAGTCTCTGCTAACACCCTGCAGAGCGCTGTGCCCAATCTACAGAAACGTCTTGCGGTATCTCCTACAGGGAAAGTGCCAGGAGGGAACTGTCCATCTTGTTCTCAGTGTCTCTGAGAATTGCTCTGATTATCCCTGTGACCTCTTTGCTAAGACTCTCCAGAGAGCCGTCCTCAAAACAAACACACATCTTGACATATCTCCCACATTGATCGCAGTGTCTCCAGGAACGGCATTCAAGGAGCCAGGAACTTTTCTCCCTACACTGTCCATTGAGTTGTCCTCAAAACCAATATACATCCTGCTATATCTCCCACATGGAAAGTGCCAGGAGGGAGAAGTGGCGATTATGTTTAGACTTTCTCGGAACTGCTTCAAATCAACTAGATATCTTTGTGCTGTAAATCTCCCAACAGCCAAACGCAAAAGCAGCAAACATCTCGCTGTATGTCCCACATCCAAAGTGCCAAGAGAGAGCTTGCTCTCCCTGTCTTTGAGTACTGTTTTCGCTGTCCCGGTTACCTCTTTGCTAACATTCTCTTCAGCGCTGCAGGGAAACCAGGAACCACGTGGAGAAGGCACCCACACTGAAAGTGCCTGGAGGGAACATTGGGGCTTCTTCTCAGTGTCTCTGACATAGGGTTTCACTGTCCCGGGAAAGTCTCTGCTAACACCCTGCAGAGCGCTGTGCCCAATCTACAGAAACGTCTTGCGGTATCTCCTACAGGGAAAGTGCCAGGAGGGAACTGTCCATCTTGTTCTCAGTGTCTCTGAGAATTGCTCTGATTATCCCTGTGACCTCTTTGCTAAGACTCTCCAGAGAGCCGTCCTCAAAACAAACACACATCTTGACATATCTCCCACATTGATCGCAGTGTCTCCATGAACGGCATTCAAGGAGCCAGGAACTTTTCTCCCTACACTGTCCATTGAGTTGTCCTCAAAACCAATATACATCCTGCTATATCTCCCACATGGAAAGTGCCAGGAGGGAGAAGTGGCGATTATGTTTAGACTTTCTCGGAACTGCTTCAAATCAACTAGATATCTTTGTGCTGTAAATCTCCCAACAGCCAAACGCAAAAGCAGCAAACATCTCGCTGTATGTCCCACATCCAAAGTGCCAAGAGAGAGCTTGCTCTCCCTGTCTTTGAGTACTGTTTTCGCTGTCCCGGTTACCTCTTTGCTAACATTCTCTTCAGCGCTGCAGGGAAACCAGGAACCACGTGGAGAAGGCACCCACACTGAAAGTGCCTGGAGGGAACATTGGGGCTTCTTCTCAGTGTCTCTGACATAGGGTTTCACTGTCCCGGGAAAGTCTCTGCTAACACCCTGCAGAGCGCTGTGCCCAATCTACAGAAACGTCTTGCGGTATCTCCTACAGGGAAAGTGCCAGGAGGGAACTGTCCATCTTGTTCTCAGTGTCTCTGAGAATTGCTCTGATTATCCCTGTGACCTCTTTGCTAAGACTCTCCAGAGAGCCGTCCTCAAAACAAACACACATCTTGACATATCTCCCACATTGATCGCAGTGTCTCCATGAACGGCATTCAAGGAGCCAGGAACTTTTCTCCCTACACTGTCCATTGAGTTGTCCTCAAAACCAATATACATCCTGCTATATCTCCCACATGGAAAGTGCCAGGAGGGAGAAGTGGCGATTATGTTTAGACTTTCTCGGAACTGCTTCAAATCAACTAGATATCTTTGTGCTGTAAATCTCCCAACAGCCAAACGCAAAAGCAGCAAACATCTCGCTGTATGTCCCACATCCAAAGTGCCAAGAGAGAGCTTGCTCTCCCTGTCTTTGAGTACTGTTTTCGCTGTGCCGGTTACCTCTTTGCTAACATTCTCTTCAGCGCTGCAGGGAAACCAGGAACCACGTGGAGAAGGCACCCACACTGAAAGTGCCTGGAGGGAACATTGGGGCTTCTTCTCAGTGTCTCTGACATAGGGTTTCACTGTCCCGGGAAAGTCTCTGCTAACACCCTGCAGAGCGCTGTGCCCAATCTACAGAAACGTCTTGCGGTATCTCCTACAGGGAAAGTGCCAGGAGGGAACTGTCCATCTTGTTCTCAGTGTCTCTGAGAATTGCTCTGATTATCCCTGTGACCTCTTTGCTAAGACTCTCCAGAGAGCCGTCCTCAAAACAAACACACATCTTGACATATCTCCCACATTGATCGCAGTGTCTCCATGAACGGCATTCAAGGAGCCAGGAACTTTTCTCCCTACACTGTCCATTGAGTTGTCCTCAAAACCAATATACATCCTGCTATATCTCCCACATGGAAAGTGCCAGGAGGGAGAAGTGGCGATTATGTTTAGACTTTCTCGGAACTGCTTCAAATCAACTAGATATCTTTGTGCTGTAAATCTCCCAACAGCCAAACGCAAAAGCAGCAAACATCTCGCTGTATGTCCCACATCCAAAGTGCCAAGAGAGAGCTTGCTCTCCCTGTCTTTGAGTACTGTTTTCGCTGTGCCGGTTACCTCTTTGCTAACATTCTCTTCAGCGCTGCAGGGAAACCAGGAACCACGTGGAGAAGGCACCCACACTGAAAGTGCCTGGAGGGAACATTGGGGCTTCTTCTCAGTGTCTCTGACATAGGGTTTCACTGTCCCGGGAAAGTCTCTGCTAACACCCTGCAGAGCGCTGTGCCCAATCTACAGAAACGTCTTGCGGTATCTCCTACAGGGAAAGTGCCAGGAGGGAACTGTCGAGCTTGTTCTCAGTGTCTCTGAGAATTGCTCTGATTATCCCTGTGACCTCTTTGCTAAGACTCTCCAGAGAGCCGTCCTCAAAACCAACACACATCTTGACATATCTCCCACATTGATCGCAGTGTCTCCAGGAACGGCATTCAAGGAGCCAGGAACTTTTCTCCCTACACTGTCCATTGAGTTGTCCTCAAAACCAATATACATCCTGCTATATCTCCCACATGGAAAGTGCCAGGAGGGAGAAGTGGCGATTATGTTTAGACTTTCTCGGAACTGCTTCAAATCAACTAGATATCTTTGTGCTGTAAATCTCCCAACAGCCAAACGCAAAAGCAGCAAACATCTCGCTGTATGTCCCACATCCAAAGTGCCAAGAGAGAGCTTGCTCTCCCTGTCTTTGAGTACTGTTTTCGCTGTGCCGGTTACCTCTTTGCTAACATTCTCTTCAGCGCTGCAGGGAAACCAGGAACCACGTGGAGAAGGCACCCACACTGAAAGTGCCTGGAGGGAACATTGGGGCTTCTTCTCAGTGTCTCTGACATAGGGTTTCACTGTCCCGGGAAAGTCTCTGCTAACACCCTGCAGAGCGCTGTGCCCAATCTACAGAAACGTCTTGCGGTATCTCCTACAGGGAAAGTGCCAGGAGGGAACTGTCCATCTTGTTCTCAGTGTCTCTGAGAATTGCTCTGATTATCCCTGTGACCTCTTTGCTAAGACTCTCCAGAGAGCCGTCCTCAAAACAAACACACATCTTGACATATCTCCCACATTGATCGCAGTGTCTCCAGGAACGGCATTCAAGGAGCCAGGAACTTTTCTCCCTACACTGTCCATTGAGTTGTCCTCAAAACCAATATACATCCTGCTATATCTCCCACATGGAAAGTGCCAGGAGGGAGAAGTGGCGATTATGTTTAGACTTTCTCGGAACTGCTTCAAATCAACTAGATATCTTTGTGCTGTAAATCTCCCAACAGCCAAACGCAAAAGCAGCAAACATCTCGCTGTATGTCCCACATCCAAAGTGCCAAGAGAGAGCTTGCTCTCCCTGTCTTTGAGTACTGTTTTCGCTGTGCCGGTTACCTCTTTGCTAACATTCTCTTCAGCGCTGCAGGGAAACCAGGAACCACGTGGAGAAGGCACCCACACTGAAAGTGCCTGGAGGGAACATTGGGGCTTCTTCTCAGTGTCTCTGACATAGGGTTTCACTGTCCCGGGAAAGTCTCTGCTAACACCCTGCAGAGCGCTGTGCCCAATCTACAGAAACGTCTTGCGGTATCTCCTACAGGGAAAGTGCCAGGAGGGAACTGTCCATCTTGTTCTCAGTGTCTCTGAGAATTGCTCTGATTATCCCTGTGACCTCTTTGCTAAGACTCTCCAGAGAGCCGTCCTCAAAACAAACACACATCTTGACATATCTCCCACATTGATCGCAGTGTCTCCAGGAACGGCATTCAAGGAGCCAGGAACTTTTCTCCCTACACTGTCCATTGAGTTGTCCTCAAAACCAATATACATCCTGCTATATCTCCCACATGGAAAGTGCCAGGAGGGAGAAGTGGCGATTATGTTTAGACTTTCTCGGAACTGCTTCAAATCAACTAGATATCTTTGTGCTGTAAATCTCCCAACAGCCAAACGCAAAAGCAGCAAACATCTCGCTGTATGTCCCACATCCAAAGTGCCAAGAGAGAGCTTGCTCTCCCTGTCTTTGAGTACTGTTTTCGCTGTGCCGGTTACCTCTTTGCTAACATTCTCTTCAGCGCTGCAGGGAAACCAGGAACCACGTGGAGAAGGCACCCACACTGAAAGTGCCTGGAGGGAACATTGGGGCTTCTTCTCAGTGTCTCTGACATAGGGTTTCACTGTCCCGGGAAAGTCTCTGCTAACACCCTGCAGAGCGCTGTGCCCAATCTACAGAAACGTCTTGCGGTATCTCCTACAGGGAAAGTGCCAGGAGTGAACTGTCGAGCTTGTTCTCAGTGTCTCTGAGAATTGCTCTGATTATCCCTGTGACCTCTTTGCTAAGACTCTCCAGAGAGCCGTCCTCAAAACCAACACACATCTTGACATATCTCCCACATTGATCGCAGTGTCTCCAGGAACGGCATTCAAGGAGCCAGGAACTTTTCTCCCTACACTGTCCATTGAGTTGTCCTCAAAACCAATATACATCCTGCTATATCTCCCACATGGAAAGTGCCAGGAGGGAGAAGTGGCGATTATGTTTAGACTTTCTCGGAACTGCTTCAAATCAACTAGATATCTTTGTGCTGTAAATCTCCCAACAGCCAAACGCAAAAGCAGCAAACATCTCGCTGTATGTCCCACATCCAAAGTGCCAAGAGAGAGCTTGCTCTCCCTGTCTTTGAGTACTGTTTTCGCTGTCCCGGTTACCTCTTTGCTAACATTCTCTTCAGCGCTGCAGGGAAACCAGGAACCACGTGGAGAAGGCACCCACACTGAAAGTGCCTGGAGGGAACATTGGGGCTTCTTCTCAGTGTCTCTGACATAGGGTTTCACTGTCCCGGGAAAGTCTCTGCTAACACCCTGCAGAGCGCTGTGCCCAATCTACAGAAACGTCTTGCGGTATCTCCTACAGGGAAAGTGCCAGGAGGGAATTGTCGAGCTTGTTCTCAGTGTCTCTGAGAATTGCTCTGATTATCCCTGTGACCTCTTTGCTAAGACTCTCCAGAGAGCCGTCCTCAAAACAAACACACATCTTGACATATCTCCCACATTGATCGCAGTGTCTCCAGGAACGGCATTCAAGGAGCCAGGAACTTTTCTCCCTACACTGTCCATTGAGTTGTCCTCAAAACCAATATACATCCTGCTATATCTCCCACATGGAAAGTGCCAGGAGGGAGAAGTGGCGATTATGTTTAGACTTTCTCGGAACTGCTTCAAATCAACTAGATATCTTTGTGCTGTAAATCTCCCAACAGCCAAACGCAAAAGCAGCAAACATCTCGCTGTATGTCCCACATCCAAAGTGCCAAGAGAGAGCTTGCTCTCCCTGTCTTTGAGTACTGTTTTCACTGTCCCGGTTACCTCTTTGCTAACATTCTCTTCAGCGCTGCAGGGAAACCAGGAACCACGTGGAGAAGGCACCCACACTGAAAGTGCCTGGAGGGAACATTGGGGCTTCTTCTCAGTGTCTCTGACATAGGGTTTCACTGTCCCGGGAAAGTCTCTGCTAACACCCTGCAGAGCGCTGTGCCCAATCTACAGAAACGTCTTGCGGTATCTCCTACAGGGAAAGTGCCAGGAGGGAACTGTCCATCTTGTTCTCAGTGTCTCTGAGAATTGCTCTGATTATCCCTGTGACCTCTTTGCTAAGACTCTCCAGAGAGCCGTCCTCAAAACCAACACACATCTTGACATATCTCCCACATTGATCGCAGTGTCTCCAGGAACGGCATTCAAGGAGCCAGGAACTTTTCTCCCTACACTGTCCATTGAGTTGTCCTCAAAACCAATATACATCCTGCTATATCTCCCACATGGAAAGTGCCAGGAGGGAGAAGTGGCGATTATGTTTAGACTTTCTCGGAACTGCTTCAAATCAACTAGATATCTTTGTGCTGTAAATCTCCCAACAGCCAAACGCAAAAGCAGCAAACATCTCGCTGTATGTCCCACATCCAAAGTGCCAAGAGAGAGCTTGCTCTCCCTGTCTTTGAGTACTGTTTTCGCTGTGCCGGTTACCTCTTTGCTAACATTCTCTTCAGCGCTGCAGGGAAACCAGGAACCACGTGGAGAAGGCACCCACACTGAAAGTGCCTGGAGGGAACATTGGGGCTTCTTCTCAGTGTCTCTGACATAGGGTTTCACTGTCCCGGGAAAGTCTCTGCTAACACCCTGCAGAGCGCTGTGCCCAATCTACAGAAACGTCTTGCGGTATCTCCTACAGGGAAAGTGCCAGGAGGGAACTGTCCATCTTGTTCTCAGTGTCTCTGAGAATTGCTCTGATTATCCCTGTGACCTCTTTGCTAAGACTCTCCAGAGAGCCGTCCTCAAAACAAACACACATCTTGACATATCTCCCACATTGATCGCAGTGTCTCCAGGAACGGCATTCAAGGAGCCAGGAACTTTTCTCCCTACACTGTCCATTGAGTTGTCCTCAAAACCAATATACATCCTGCTATATCTCCCACATGGAAAGTGCCAGGAGGGAGAAGTGGCGATTATGTTTAGACTTTCTCGGAACTGCTTCAAATCAACTAGATATCTTTGTGCTGTAAATCTCCCAACAGCCAAACGCAAAAGCAGCAAACATCTCGCTGTATGTCCCACATCCAAAGTGCCAAGAGAGAGCTTGCTCTCCCTGTCTTTGAGTACTGTTTTCGCTGTGCCGGTTACCTCTTTGCTAACATTCTCTTCAGCGCTGCAGGGAAACCAGGAACCACGTGGAGAAGGCACCCACACTGAAAGTGCCTGGAGGGAACATTGGGGCTTCTTCTCAGTGTCTCTGACATAGGGTTTCACTGTCCCGGGAAAGTCTCTGCTAACACCCTGCAGAGCGCTGTGCCCAATCTACAGAAACGTCTTGCGGTATCTCCTACAGGGAAAGTGCCAGGAGGGAACTGTCCATCTTGTTCTCAGTGTCTCTGAGAATTGCTCTGATTATCCCTGTGACCTCTTTGCTAAGACTCTCCAGAGAGCCGTCCTCAAAACAAACACACATCTTGACATATCTCCCACATTGATCGCAGTGTCTCCAGGAACGGCATTCAAGGAGCCAGGAACTTTTCTCCCTACACTGTCCATTGAGTTGTCCTCAAAACCAATATACATCCTGCTATATCTCCCACATGGAAAGTGCCAGGAGGGAGAAGTGGCGATTATGTTTAGACTTTCTCGGAACTGCTTCAAATCAACTAGATATCTTTGTGCTGTAAATCTCCCAACAGCCAAACGCAAAAGCAGCAAACATCTCGCTGTATGTCCCACATCCAAAGTGCCAAGAGAGAGCTTGCTCTCCCTGTCTTTGAGTACTGTTTTCGCTGTGCCGGTTACCTCTTTGCTAACATTCTCTTCAGCGCTGCAGGGAAACCAGGAACCACGTGGAGAAGGCACCCACACTGAAAGTGCCTGGAGGGAACATTGGGGCTTCTTCTCAGTGTCTCTGACATAGGGTTTCACTGTCCCGGGAAAGTCTCTGCTAACACCCTGCAGAGCGCTGTGCCCAATCTACAGAAACGTCTTGCGGTATCTCCTACAGGGAAAGTGCCAGGAGGGAACTGTCGAGCTTGTTCTCAGTGTCTCTGAGAATTGCTCTGATTATCCCTGTGACCTCTTTGCTAAGACTCTCCAGAGAGCCGTCCTCAAAACCAACACACATCTTGACATATCTCCCACATTGATCGCAGTGTCTCCAGGAACGGCATTCAAGGAGCCAGGAACTTTTCTCCCTACACTGTCCATTGAGTTGTCCTCAAAACCAATATACATCCTGCTATATCTCCCACATGGAAAGTGCCAGGAGGGAGAAGTGGCGATTATGTTTAGACTTTCTCGGAACTGCTTCAAATCAACTAGATATCTTTGTGCTGTAAATCTCCCAACAGCCAAACGCAAAAGCAGCAAACATCTCGCTGTATGTCCCACATCCAAAGTGCCAAGAGAGAGCTTGCTCTCCCTGTCTTTGAGTACTGTTTTCGCTGTGCCGGTTACCTCTTTGCTAACATTCTCTTCAGCGCTGCAGGGAAACCAGGAACCACGTGGAGAAGGCACCCACACTGAAAGTGCCTGGAGGGAACATTGGGGCTTCTTCTCAGTGTCTCTGACATAGGGTTTCACTGTCCCGGGAAAGTCTCTGCTAACACCCTGCAGAGCGCTGTGCCCAATCTACAGAAACGTCTTGCGGTATCTCCTACAGGGAAAGTGCCAGGAGGGAACTGTCCATCTTGTTCTCAGTGTCTCTGAGAATTGCTCTGATTATCCCTGTGACCTCTTTGCTAAGACTCTCCAGAGAGCCGTCCTCAAAACAAACACACATCTTGACATATCTCCCACATTGATCGCAGTGTCTCCAGGAACGGCATTCAAGGAGCCAGGAACTTTTCTCCCTACACTGTCCATTGAGTTGTCCTCAAAACCAATATACATCCTGCTATATCTCCCACATGGAAAGTGCCAGGAGGGAGAAGTGGCGATTATGTTTAGACTTTCTCGGAACTGCTTCAAATCAACTAGATATCTTTGTGCTGTAAATCTCCCAACAGCCAAACGCAAAAGCAGCAAACATCTCGCTGTATGTCCCACATCCAAAGTGCCAAGAGAGAGCTTGCTCTCCCTGTCTTTGAGTACTGTTTTCGCTGTGCCGGTTACCTCTTTGCTAACATTCTCTTCAGCGCTGCAGGGAAACCAGGAACCACGTGGAGAAGGCACCCACACTGAAAGTGCCTGGAGGGAACATTGGGGCTTCTTCTCAGTGTCTCTGACATAGGGTTTCACTGTCCCGGGAAAGTCTCTGCTAACACCCTGCAGAGCGCTGTGCCCAATCTACAGAAACGTCTTGCGGTATCTCCTACAGGGAAAGTGCCAGGAGGGAACTGTCCATCTTGTTCTCAGTGTCTCTGAGAATTGCTCTGATTATCCCTGTGACCTCTTTGCTAAGACTCTCCAGAGAGCCGTCCTCAAAACAAACACACATCTTGACATATCTCCCACATTGATCGCAGTGTCTCCAGGAACGGCATTCAAGGAGCCAGGAACTTTTCTCCCTACACTGTCCATTGAGTTGTCCTCAAAACCAATATACATCCTGCTATATCTCCCACATGGAAAGTGCCAGGAGGGAGAAGTGGCGATTATGTTTAGACTTTCTCGGAACTGCTTCAAATCAACTAGATATCTTTGTGCTGTAAATCTCCCAACAGCCAAACGCAAAAGCAGCAAACATCTCGCTGTATGTCCCACATCCAAAGTGCCAAGAGAGAGCTTGCTCTCCCTGTCTTTGAGTACTGTTTTCGCTGTGCCGGTTACCTCTTTGCTAACATTCTCTTCAGCGCTGCAGGGAAACCAGGAACCACGTGGAGAAGGCACCCACACTGAAAGTGCCTGGAGGGAACATTGGGGCTTCTTCTCAGTGTCTCTGACATAGGGTTTCACTGTCCCGGGAAAGTCTCTGCTAACACCCTGCAGAGCGCTGTGCCCAATCTACAGAAACGTCTTGCGGTATCTCCTACAGGGAAAGTGCCAGGAGGGAACTGTCGAGCTTGTTCTCAGTGTCTCTGAGAATTGCTCTGATTATCCCTGTGACCTCTTTGCTAAGACTCTCCAGAGAGCCGTCCTCAAAACCAACACACATCTTGACATATCTCCCACATTGATCGCAGTGTCTCCAGGAACGGCATTCAAGGAGCCAGGAACTTTTCTCCCTACACTGTCCATTGAGTTGTCCTCAAAACCAATATACATCCTGCTATATCTCCCACATGGAAAGTGCCAGGAGGGAGAAGTGGCGATTATGTTTAGACTTTCTCGGAACTGCTTCAAATCAACTAGATATCTTTGTGCTGTAAATCTCCCAACAGCCAAACGCAAAAGCAGCAAACATCTCGCTGTATGTCCCACATCCAAAGTGCCAAGAGAGAGCTTGCTCTCCCTGTCTTTGAGTACTGTTTTCGCTGTCCCGGTTACCTCTTTGCTAACATTCTCTTCAGCGCTGCAGGGAAACCAGGAACCACGTGGAGAAGGCACCCACACTGAAAGTGCCTGGAGGGAACATTGGGGCTTCTTCTCAGTGTCTCTGACATAGGGTTTCACTGTCCCGGGAAAGTCTCTGCTAACACCCTGCAGAGCGCTGTGCCCAATCTACAGAAACGTCTTGCGGTATCTCCTACAGGGAAAGTGCCAGGAGGGAATTGTCGAGCTTGTTCTCAGTGTCTCTGAGAATTGCTCTGATTATCCCTGTGACCTCTTTGCTAAGACTCTCCAGAGAGCCGTCCTCAAAACAAACACACATCTTGACATATCTCCCACATTGATCGCAGTGTCTCCAGGAACGGCATTCAAGGAGCCAGGAACTTTTCTCCCTACACTGTCCATTGAGTTGTCCTCAAAACCAATATACATCCTGCTATATCTCCCACATGGAAAGTGCCAGGAGGGAGAAGTGGCGATTATGTTTAGACTTTCTCGGAACTGCTTCAAATCAACTAGATATCTTTGTGCTGTAAATCTCCCAACAGCCAAACGCAAAAGCAGCAAACATCTCGCTGTATGTCCCACATCCAAAGTGCCAAGAGAGAGCTTGCTCTCCCTGTCTTTGAGTACTGTTTTCACTGTCCCGGTTACCTCTTTGCTAACATTCTCTTCAGCGCTGCAGGGAAACCAGGAACCACGTGGAGAAGGCACCCACACTGAAAGTGCCTGGAGGGAACATTGGGGCTTCTTCTCAGTGTCTCTGACATAGGGTTTCACTGTCCCGGGAAAGTCTCTGCTAACACCCTGCAGAGCGCTGTGCCCAATCTACAGAAACGTCTTGCGGTATCTCCTACAGGGAAAGTGCCAGGAGGGAACTGTCCATCTTGTTCTCAGTGTCTCTGAGAATTGCTCTGATTATCCCTGTGACCTCTTTGCTAAGACTCTCCAGAGAGCCGTCCTCAAAACCAACACACATCTTGACATATCTCCCACATTGATCGCAGTGTCTCCAGGAACGGCATTCAAGGAGCCAGGAACTTTTCTCCCTACACTGTCCATTGAGTTGTCCTCAAAACCAATATACATCCTGCTATATCTCCCACATGGAAAGTGCCAGGAGGGAGAAGTGGCGATTATGTTTAGACTTTCTCGGAACTGCTTCAAATCAACTAGATATCTTTGTGCTGTAAATCTCCCAACAGCCAAACGCAAAAGCAGCAAACATCTCGCTGTATGTCCCACATCCAAAGTGCCAAGAGAGAGCTTGCTCTCCCTGTCTTTGAGTACTGTTTTCGCTGTGCCGGTTACCTCTTTGCTAACATTCTCTTCAGCGCTGCAGGGAAACCAGGAACCACGTGGAGAAGGCACCCACACTGAAAGTGCCTGGAGGGAACATTGGGGCTTCTTCTCAGTGTCTCTGACATAGGGTTTCACTGTCCCGGGAAAGTCTCTGCTAACACCCTGCAGAGCGCTGTGCCCAATCTACAGAAACGTCTTGCGGTATCTCCTACAGGGAAAGTGCCAGGAGGGAACTGTCCATCTTGTTCTCAGTGTCTCTGAGAATTGCTCTGATTATCCCTGTGACCTCTTTGCTAAGACTCTCCAGAGAGCCGTCCTCAAAACAAACACACATCTTGACATATCTCCCACATTGATCGCAGTGTCTCCAGGAACGGCATTCAAGGAGCCAGGAACTTTTCTCCCTACACTGTCCATTGAGTTGTCCTCAAAACCAATATACATCCTGCTATATCTCCCACATGGAAAGTGCCAGGAGGGAGAAGTGGCGATTATGTTTAGACTTTCTCGGAACTGCTTCAAATCAACTAGATATCTTTGTGCTGTAAATCTCCCAACAGCCAAACGCAAAAGCAGCAAACATCTCGCTGTATGTCCCACATCCAAAGTGCCAAGAGAGAGCTTGCTCTCCCTGTCTTTGAGTACTGTTTTCGCTGTGCCGGTTACCTCTTTGCTAACATTCTCTTCAGCGCTGCAGGGAAACCAGGAACCACGTGGAGAAGGCACCCACACTGAAAGTGCCTGGAGGGAACATTGGGGCTTCTTCTCAGTGTCTCTGACATAGGGTTTCACTGTCCCGGGAAAGTCTCTGCTAACACCCTGCAGAGCGCTGTGCCCAATCTACAGAAACGTCTTGCGGTATCTCCTACAGGGAAAGTGCCAGGAGGGAACTGTCGAGCTTGTTCTCAGTGTCTCTGAGAATTGCTCTGATTATCCCTGTGACCTCTTTGCTAAGACTCTCCAGAGAGCCGTCCTCAAAACCAACACACATCTTGACATATCTCCCACATTGATCGCAGTGTCTCCAGGAACGGCATTCAAGGAGCCAGGAACTTTTCTCCCTACACTGTCCATTGAGTTGTCCTCAAAACCAATATACATCCTGCTATATCTCCCACATGGAAAGTGCCAGGAGGGAGAAGTGGCGATTATGTTTAGACTTTCTCGGAACTGCTTCAAATCAACTAGATATCTTTGTGCTGTAAATCTCCCAACAGCCAAACGCAAAAGCAGCAAACATCTCGCTGTATGTCCCACATCCAAAGTGCCAAGAGAGAGCTTGCTCTCCCTGTCTTTGAGTACTGTTTTCGCTGTCCCGGTTACCTCTTTGCTAACATTCTCTTCAGCGCTGCAGGGAAACCAGGAACCACGTGGAGAAGGCACCCACACTGAAAGTGCCTGGAGGGAACATTGGGGCTTCTTCTCAGTGTCTCTGACATAGGGTTTCACTGTCCCGGGAAAGTCTCTGCTAACACCCTGCAGAGCGCTGTGCCCAATCTACAGAAACGTCTTGCGGTATCTCCTACAGGGAAAGTGCCAGGAGGGAATTGTCGAGCTTGTTCTCAGTGTCTCTGAGAATTGCTCTGATTATCCCTGTGACCTCTTTGCTAAGACTCTCCAGAGAGCCGTCCTCAAAACAAACACACATCTTGACATATCTCCCACATTGATCGCAGTGTCTCCAGGAACGGCATTCAAGGAGCCAGGAACTTTTCTCCCTACACTGTCCATTGAGTTGTCCTCAAAACCAATATACATCCTGCTATATCTCCCACATGGAAAGTGCCAGGAGGGAGAAGTGGCGATTATGTTTAGACTTTCTCGGAACTGCTTCAAATCAACTAGATATCTTTGTGCTGTAAATCTCCCAACAGCCAAACGCAAAAGCAGCAAACATCTCGCTGTATGTCCCACATCCAAAGTGCCAAGAGAGAGCTTGCTCTCCCTGTCTTTGAGTACTGTTTTCACTGTCCCGGTTACCTCTTTGCTAACATTCTCTTCAGCGCTGCAGGGAAACCAGGAACCACGTGGAGAAGGCACCCACACTGAAAGTGCCTGGAGGGAACATTGGGGCTTCTTCTCAGTGTCTCTGACATAGGGTTTCACTGTCCCGGGAAAGTCTCTGCTAACACCCTGCAGAGCGCTGTGCCCAATCTACAGAAACGTCTTGCGGTATCTCCTACAGGGAAAGTGCCAGGAGGGAATTGTCCATCTTGTTCTCAGTGTCTCTGAGAATTGCTCTGATTATCCCTGTGACCTCTTTGCTAAGACTCTCCAGAGAGCCGTCCTCAAAACCAACACACATCTTGACATATCTCCCACATTGATCGCAGTGTCTCCAGGAACGGCATTCAAGGAGCCAGGAACTTTTCTCCCTACACTGTCCATTGAGTTGTCCTCAAAACCAATATACATCCTGCTATATCTCCCACATGGAAAGTGCCAGGAGGGAGAAGTGGCGATTATGTTTAGACTTTCTCGGAACTGCTTCAAATCAACTAGATATCTTTGTGCTGTAAATCTCCCAACAGCCAAACGCAAAAGCAGCAAACATCTCGCTGTATGTCCCACATCCAAAGTGCCAAGAGAGAGCTTGCTCTCCCTCTCTTTGAGTACTGTTTTCACTGTCCCGGTTACCTCTTTGCTAACATTCTCTTCAGCGCTGCAGGGAAACCAGGAACCACGTGGAGAAGGCACCCACACTGAAAGTGCCTGGAGGGAACATTGGGGCTTCTTCTCAGTGTCTCTGACATAGGGTTTCACTGTCCCGGGAAAGTCTCTGCTAACACCCTGCAGAGCGCTGTGCCCAATCTACAGAAACGTCTTGCGGTATCTCCTACAGGGAAAGTGCCAGGAGGGAACTGTCCATCTTGTTCTCAGTGTCTCTGAGAATTGCTCTGATTATCCCTGTGACCTCTTTGCTAAGACTCTCCAGAGAGCCGTCCTCAAAACCAACACACATCTTGACATATCTCCCACATTGATCGCAGTGTCTCCAGGAACGGCATTCAAGGAGCCAGGAACTTTTCTCCCTACACTGTCCATTGAGTTGTCCTCAAAACCAATATACATCCTGCTATATCTCCCACATGGAAAGTGCCAGGAGGGAGAAGTGGCGATTATGTTTAGACTTTCTCGGAACTGCTTCAAATCAACTAGGTATCTTTGTGCTGTAAATCTCCCAACAGCCAAACGCAAAAGCAGCAAACATCTCGCTGTATGTCCCACATCCAAAGTGCCAAGAGAGAGCTTGCTCTCCCTGTCTTTGAGTACTGTTTTCGCTGTGCCGGTTACCTCTTTGCTAACATTCTCTTCAGCGCTGCAGGGAAACCAGGAACCACGTGGAGAAGGCACCCACACTGAAAGTGCCTGGAGGGAACATTGGGGCTTCTTCTCAGTGTCTCTGACATAGGGTTTCACTGTCCCGGGAAAGTCTCTGCTAACACCCTGCAGAGCGCTGTGCCCAATCTACAGAAACGTCTTGCGGTATCTCCTACAGGGAAAGTGCCAGGAGGGAACTGTCCATCTTGTTCTCAGTGTCTCTGAGAATTGCTCTGATTATCCCTGTGACCTCTTTGCTAAGACTCTCCAGAGAGCCGTCCTCAAAACCAACACACATCTTGACATATCTCCCTCATTGATCGCAGTGTCTCCAGGAACGGCATTCAAGGAGCCAGGAACTTTTCTCCCTACACTGTCCATTGAGTTGTCCTCAAAACCAATATACATCCTGCTATATCTCCCACATGGAAAGTGCCAGGAGGGAGAAGTGGCGATTATGTTTAGACTTTCTCGGAACTGCTTCAAATCAACTAGATATCTTTGTGCTGTAAATCTCCCAACAGCCAAACGCAAAAGCAGCAAACATCTCGCTGTATGTCCCACATCCAAAGTGCCAAGAGAGAGCTTGCTCTCCCTGTCTTTGAGTACTGTTTTCACTGTCCGGTTACCTCTTTGCTAACATTCTCTTCAGCGCTGCAGGGAAACCAGGAACCACGTGGAGAAGGCACCCACACTGAAAGTGCCTGGAGGGAACATTGGGGCTTCTTCTCAGTGTCTCTGACATAGGGTTTCACTGTCCCGGGAAAGTCTCTGCTAACACCCTGCAGAGCGCTGTGCCCAATCTACAGAAACGTCTTGCGGTATCTCCTACAGGGAAAGTGCCAGGAGGGAACTGTCCATCTTGTTCTCAGTGTCTCTGAGAATTGCTCTGATTATCCCTGTGACCTCTTTGCTAAGACTCTCCAGAGAGCCGTCCTCAAAACAAACACACATCTTGACATATCTCCCACATTGATCGCAGTGTCTCCAGGAACGGCATTCAAGGAGCCAGGAACTTTTCTCCCTACACTGTCCATTGAGTTGTCCTCAAAACCAATATACATCCTGCTATATCTCCCACATGGAAAGTGCCAGGAGGGAGAAGTGGCGATTATGTTTAGACTTTCTCGGAACTGCTTCAAATCAACTAGATATCTTTGTGCTGTAAATCTCCCAACAGCCAAACGCAAAAGCAGCAAACATCTCGCTGTATGTCCCACATCCAAAGTGCCAAGAGAGAGCTTGCTCTCCCTGTCTTTGAGTACTGTTTTCGCTGTGCCGGTTACCTCTTTGCTAACATTCTCTTCAGCGCTGCAGGGAAACCAGGAACCACGTGGAGAAGGCACCCACACTGAAAGTGCCTGGAGGGAACATTGGGGCTTCTTCTCAGTGTCTCTGACATAGGGTTTCACTGTCCCGGGAAAGTCTCTGCTAACACCCTGCAGAGCGCTGTGCCCAATCTACAGAAACGTCTTGCGGTATCTCCTACAGGGAAAGTGCCAGGAGGGAATTGTCCATCTTGTTCTCAGTGTCTCTGAGAATTGCTCTGATTATCCCTGTGACCTCTTTGCTAAGACTCTCCAGAGAGCCGTCCTCAAAACCAACACACATCTTGACATATCTCCCACATTGATCGCAGTGTCTCCAGGAACGGCATTCAAGGAGCCAGGAACTTTTCTCCCTACACTGTCCATTGAGTTGTCCTCAAAACCAATATACATCCTGCTATATCTCCCACATGGAAAGTGCCAGGAGGGAGAAGTGGCGATTATGTTTAGACTTTCTCGGAACTGCTTCAAATCAACTAGATATCTTTGTGCTGTAAATCTCCCAACAGCCAAACGCAAAAGCAGCAAACATCTCGCTGTATGTCCCACATCCAAAGTGCAAGAGAGAGCTTGCTCTCCCTGTCTTTGAGTACTGTTTTCGCTGTGCCGGTTACCTCTTTGCTAACATTCTCTTCAGCGCTGCAGGGAAACCAGGAACCACGTGGAGAAGGCACCCACACTGAAAGTGCCTGGAGGGAACATTGGGGCTTCTTCTCAGTGTCTCTGACATAGGGTTTCACTGTCCCGGGAAAGTCTCTGCTAACACCCTGCAGAGCGCTGTGCCCAATCTACAGAAACGTCTTGCGGTATCTCCTACAGGGAAAGTGCCAGGAGGGAATTGTCGAGCTTGTTCTCAGTGTCTCTGAGAATTGCTCTGATTATCCCTGTGACCTCTTTGCTAAGACTCTCCAGAGAGCCGTCCTCAAAACCAACACACATCTTGACATATCTCCCTCATTGATCGCAGTGTCTCCAGGAACGGCATTCAAGGAGCCAGGAACTTTTCTCCCTACACTGTCCATTGAGTTGTCCTCAAAACCAATATACATCCTGCTATATCTCCCACATGGAAAGTGCCAGGAGGGAGAAGTGGCGATTATGTTTAGACTTTCTCGGAACTGCTTCAAATCAACTAGATATCTTTGTGCTGTAAATCTCCCAACAGCCAAACGCAAAAGCAGCAAACATCTCGCTGTATGTCCCACATCCAAAGTGCCAAGAGAGAGCTTGCTCTCCCTGTCTTTGAGTACTGTTTTCGCTGTGCCGGTTACCTCTTTGCTAACATTCTCTTCAGCGCTGCAGGGAAACCAGGAACCACGTGGAGAAGGCACCCACACTGAAAGTGCCTGGAGGGAACATTGGGGCTTCTTCTCAGTGTCTCTGACATAGGGTTTCACTGTCCCGGGAAAGTCTCTGCTAACACCCTGCAGAGCGCTGTGCCCAATCTACAGAAACGTCTTGCGGTATCTCCTACAGGGAAAGTGCCAGGAGGGAACTGTCCATCTTGTTCTCAGTGTCTCTGAGAATTGCTCTGATTATCCCTGTGACCTCTTTGCTAAGACTCTCCAGAGAGCCGTCCTCAAAACCAACACACATCTTGACATATCTCCCACATTGATCGCAGTGTCTCCAGGAACGGCATTCAAGGAGCCAGGAACTTTTCTCCCTACACTGTCCATTGAGTTGTCCTCAAAACCAATATACATCCTGCTATATCTCCCACATGGAAAGTGCCAGGAGGGAGAAGTGGCGATTATGTTTAGACTTTCTCGGAACTGCTTCAAATCAACTAGATATCTTTGTGCTGTAAATCTCCCAACAGCCAAACGCAAAAGCAGCAAACATCTCGCTGTATGTCCCACATCCAAAGTGCCAAGAGAGAGCTTGCTCTCCCTGTCTTTGAGTACTGTTTTCGCTGTGCCGGTTACCTCTTTGCTAACATTCTCTTCAGCGCTGCAGGGAAACCAGGAACCACGTGGAGAAGGCACCCACACTGAAAGTGCCTGGAGGGAACATTGGGGCTTCTTCTCAGTGTCTCTGACATAGGGTTTCACTGTCCCGGGAAAGTCTCTGCTAACACCCTGCAGAGCGCTGTGCCCAATCTACAGAAACGTCTTGCGGTATCTCCTACAGGGAAAGTGCCAGGAGGGAACTGTCCATCTTGTTCTCAG